>NW_006159982.1:4455812-4468358 GCF_000334495.1 Tupaia belangeri chinensis | reverse complement strand
TTTCCCTAATCGTTTAACCTTATAATAGTCACCTAAAAAGTAACTTGTAAATTAATTCAGAGTTAATAACACAATTCTCAATCTGCCATTTAGATGACAGAAGTTATTAACTGCAGTATTCTCAGAATCAGTCTGGCAATATGGCTTTCAGTATCTTTGGATGAATATAAATGTTAGGTAATTAGTTAATGTTAAGAATGTCTCTAGGAGAAACTACATTGCCTTTAGGCAGGAAATACTCAGTTATTTTCACTATGGAGCCCGTTCTGTAAGTGACTTCTTGACCAAAAAGTCTAGTATGTGAAACAAATGATTGAATTCTGTTTGGCTGAGGTGATGTTGGGTACAAGGATCAGGATGCCAAGCATTCCTTGGTGTGTATTATATGAAATGATATGAAGTGATCAGGAAAGACAATTATTACAAGTATTTGATTTGTCTGTTATTTTTATGGTCTGTGTCACTACTGGCTCCCTTTTGCTTTATGCAAAATGTGAACTATTAAGCACCAACTTGGGAATTTACCAAAAGCAATTTTCAAAAAGCTGTCTTTAATATTGTGATATAAATCAAGTGGAAGATACAAAAAGATATGAAATGTTCTATAAATTCAAATCTCACTTGATAGGAAGCTTTTATGTATTTGCTTAAAATTCACACATGTAGATGTTTTATCTATTTTAAATCTCTATATTTAATTTTTTACATTAAAACATAAAGTATATAATATAAAAATGATTTTATATTTATAAAAGGCAAATTAATCTTTTTTAAGAGGTTTTCATCTTAGGGCACATGCACTCACTGCAGAGGAAGAAGAGAGACAGAGACAATGAGAGGGAAAGTGAGAAATCACTCCCCAAAGGGGATGGCTGTGCCACAGTCCCTTCTCCTCCATTCTCTTCTTGGGATCTAGGGCATGCACACACACATGCCCAGTGTGATTTTCAAGCCACTGGGTCAAGGACTTGAACTGCGATCAGTCATGTGGGAATCCAGTGATATAACCATTATGCCATCTGCTGGCCCCAAAACTAATCTTTTAATCATCTACTTTTCTAAATGACTCTTTTTCTGATATTTATACACAAAATGGGGCTGATAATGGATAAATTTTAAATAATAAATACAAGGGGCATTAGGTATATAAGATATCATTATAATACAAGTAATCAAAATGTATTAACTGGAAAACAAATTTGAAAAGATCATAAATATGTAACCAAAAAGTATGATGTTTATTATGTCAAGTATTCTTCTGAGTGTCTTGGATGACTTTCAATTCGGTCATCACGACACTATAACTAAAGTAAAATACTGGGTTGTCAGGACAGTTGTGACGCATTTTCATATAGAAGAACAGACAAATACATCATGACTTTCCCAACAACCTAGTATTTTCCTCTTTCCATACATGCAGAAGCTGAACTACAGAGTTTAAACAACTGGCTTAAACTTATGCACCTAGATTTAAATTTGAACCCAGTGACTCTGACTCCAGAATGCAATCTTATAACTATTATAAGATAATGTCATGAGTTTCATATGCAATTATTTTAATGAGAATTAAACAACTGAATATGGGGATGAAAAGATATATTTACACCTTCATCTAATTAGTCAAATTCAGATTTAGAAGCCAGAATTCAAAAAACATTAAACTTTAAAGTTAGAAATTTATAAAATGCCAATATTCACTACTATTATTTAAAATAAATCTGGGTGAGTCAACGAAACTAACCAAAACACAGAGAGAGAATATAAATATCAGAAATAAGGAGACAAGAGACCCAGCAGAGGGCATAATGGTTGCATCACTGGACTGTACCTAGTCAACTTCAGTTTGTGTCCCAGACTCAGCTACTTAAAACTCATGCTAGGTCAGGACCAGCAGTTAGTGTAATGGCTATGTCACTGGACTCCCACGTAGTCGATCGTAGTTCATGTCCCAGACCCGGTGGCTTAAAACTCACGTCGGGCATGTGTGCGTGCGTGCGTGCGTGCATGCCCAAGATCCCGAGAGGAGAATGGAGGAGAAGGGATTGTGGTGTGGCCATCCCCCCGGGGGGTGATTTCTCGCTTTCTGTCTCTCTGTCTCTGTCTGTCTGTCTGCCGAGCGCACACGCCCTATAGTGAAAACCTCTCAAAAAACAAAACAAAACAAAAAAACCTCATGCCAGGTGCATGTGCATGTGTGCCCCAAATCCCAAGGAGAATAGAGGAGAAGGGATTGCAGTGTGGCCATCCTTCTGAGGTGGGGGGGGGGTTCTTGTTCTCTCTCTCTCTCTCTCTTTCTCTAGTGAGTGCACATATCCTATACCAAAAATCTCTCTTAAAAAAAAGAAAGAAAGAAAGAAAGAGACAAAATCGTCAGGAATTTCAGATAATTATCTACATTTAAACTCCAAGAAAATCAATAGATAACAAATTAGACTGTTGAGAAAGTTCAAGAATCTTTATAGTAATTGTTGCAGACTAAATTGTGTCCCCCCAACACCAGATTCATATGTTGACACCCTAATGCCCAATATGACTGGATTTGGAGATAAGGCCTATAAAGAGGTACTGAAGGTCCAGTGTGGTCCTAAGGGTGGGGCTCTAACCTGTTCGGACTCCTGTTCTCAGTGTACACACATGGAGAAGGACAGGAGTTGAAGGGGTCATTGTGAGGACACAGCATGGAGAAGCACAGTCTATAAGGCAGGGAAGTGAGGTCTCACCAGAAACCAAACCTAGTATATCTTTTTTTCATTTTTTAAGTTAATTTCACACATGATAGTATGTCAGTGTATACTCAAGAGAGAGTGAGCGAGAGGGTGTGAGAAGCACCCTGGATAGAGACTTGTGTCATATGTCAGCTCATCAGGGTCTTGGCCATGTGTGCATGTTTCAGGTTGACGAGCTTGGGATCCAAACTGCTCATCATCCATGTGCCTTCCAGCACTGAAGTACAGCATGCTACCGACTGCCTCACGCATCTTGTTCTTGGAACTATAGTTCCAGAATTATGATAAAATAATTGCTCCAGAACTGTGATAAAATAAATGTTGTTTAATCTATTTAATATATTGTTAGGGCAGCCTGAGCAGACCAATTCAATAATAAAAATATATAAATAATGAAAACTACTATACAACAAGAGCTAGTTAGAAAATAGTGAGTGAAAAGCTTTTTCACAATGCCAATAAAGCATAAATTACTTGGGAATAAACTTAGTAAAAAATATACAGAATTTACCTGAAGAAAACTACTAATTGTATTGAGTAACATAATATGCACTTGGAGAAGAAAGCTCGTCATTAAAATCAAGGAAATGCTAATATAAGCTAATTTCACATCTATCTGATTGGCTAAAATCTTAAAGTTAATAAAGTAAACACGCTAGTGAGAATACTGCAGACTCAGTTGTACACTAAATTTGTAAAACACTTTGGAAAAGGTGTTTTTCTCTGGAACAAATTTATGGATGTATGCATCTTACAATCTAGTAATATCTTTCTTTTACATGTGCAGCAGGAGGCATGGAAAAGAACTAACACAGTGCCAGCAAGGGGGTATGGTGGTTAAGGTGCTGGATTCCCAAGGCCAACTGCAGTTAAGACTCCTGAACCTAGATGTGTGCTTTCTCACTTTCTCTCTCTGTTTCTCTCTGGTGAGCTCATGTGTTCTATAGAAAATTTAAAATAATAATAATAAAATTAAATAATTCTTAAAAAAAAGAACTAATATAACTGTCATATGAACATAGTTTGTTAAAGCAAATGATGGGAAACATCTCAGATTCACCACCAATAAAACAGATAAACGGTGGCAAATCATGCATAGAAGATTTTATGAAAAAAAAAAAAGAACTGTAACTACACACAATGAGAATGCTGTATAGCAAGTTGTAAAGAACAAAAACAGGAACCAGCAGATGGTATAATGGTTACATTGCTGGATGTTCACATAGTCAACCACAGGTTGAGTCCTGGGCCCGGTGGCTTAAACTCACACTGGGCGTGCATGTGTGTGTGCCCAAGATCCCAAGAAGAGAATGGAGGAGAAGGGATTGCAACTTCTGTCTCTCTGTCTTTCCAGCAAGCACACGAGTCCTATAATGAAAACCTCTCTCTCAAAAAAAAAAAGAGCAAAACCAACATAATTTTAATACATACTTTTGTATACTGTCCCTAAAATAAAATAAACTATTGCTTAGGAATACAAATGTGTAATAAAAGTATAGAAGAAAAGAAATTGTTTTAAAAATTCAGGATGGCAGATATCTCTCCTTAGGAAGAGAAAGGATGGAATCATTAAAAGTACCACAAGTCGGGACCAGCAGGTGGCGTGGTGGCTAAGGCACTGGACATTCCCACATGGCCAACCATGGTTCAAGTCCTGGACCTGGTGGCTTGCTTTCTCACTTTCTCTCTCTCTGTGTGTCTCTCTCTGCTCAAAATAAAATAAGTAAATGAATAAATAAGATTAAAAATATTTTTTTAAAAAAGTGGGACCAGCAGTTAGCATAATGACTATGTCGCTGGACTCCCACGTAGTCGACTGCGGTTCAGGTCCCGGACCGGTGGCTTAAACTCACGCTGGGCGCGTGTGCGTGTGTGCCCAAGATCCTGAGAGGAGAATGGAGGAGAAGGGATTGTGGCGTGGCCATCCCCCCTGGGGGGTGATTTCTCGCTTTCTATCTCTCTGTCTGTTGGGAGGGCACACCCCCTATAACAAAAAAACCCCTCCCAAAAAAAAAAAAAAAAGGTACCACAAGTCTTCAAACCAGAGTGTTCTTTGTATCATTATTTCTATAATATTCAGGTATTCTGTATCTACTTGACAGAAAATGGAGATAACTTAAAAATTACGTGTGATATAAAACTGTGAGCATAGCATATAAAGGAACAGAGTTAATCAATTTAAAATAATAAAAATTCTCTAAAATTCCCAAAGTAAATAAAACAGTAACTAAATAAACTCAATAATAAAAATAATAGAATTGTGGGACCAGCAGGTGGCATGGTGGTTTAAGGTGCTGGACTCTCACATGGCTGACTGTGGTTCGAGTTCCGGACCTGGTGGTTTACTTTCTCAGTTTCTCTCTCTCTCTTTTTCTGTCTCTTTATGATCAAACTGGAAAATAATAATAATAATAAATAAAGTTAAGTAAAATACTTATTTAAAAAATGGAATTGTTAATTATGGGGAACTGAGAGTGTATTAGAAAACCTGATAGCTATCTGGAAAAATATAAAATGGAATCATTATTTAAGAATAAATTTCAGATAATTTCTACTATTGTGAAGATAATTTCTACTATTAAAAAGTTGTAAATGATTATTTAGTACTTAGAAGGACTTTATGTGCATATCCTAAGCAAAAACCAAACCTGTTCTAAAATAATCCTACAAAATTAATATAGAAGTTGTTACATAGCAAAAAAAAAAAAAAATTCTAACATTTTAGGTAGAAAAACTGATAGCTGTCAAAACTCAAATCTCCCCATGTATCTGCCTGCTCCTCACATAATATTAGCAAGAAGTGTAAGAAAAAGTACCTAAGACACATACTTCCATATTATCAAAAGATAGAGAACACAAATCCTAAGTTAAACATAATTAAAGAAATACACGCCAAGTTCCAACAGTGAACACAGGAGCTTCCCCACACTGCTGTGAACCTGTGGGTGTGGAGAGTGAGGGAAAGATGGCTGGCACTGGAAACAGACAAAATCACTTCAGTAGGAGGAAGTTAGAGATTAAGTGCTGAACACAGTCCCGTGGCTCGATAGTTCACGGGGTCAGTGATAGAGAAGACTGTGAACATGAGGAAAGATTGCTTCTAGGGAAGAAGGAGACATAGAAGAACTCCTTTGAGTCATAGCAATGAAGCGGGGAAAGGCAGTAAAAGTGGATATATAGGGCCAGCAGGTAATGTGGTGATCAAGGCCCTGGACAGCCACATGACCAAGTATGGTTCAAGTCCCAGACCTGGTAACTTACTTTCTCACTTTGCTTCTCTCTCTTTCTCTCTTTCTCTGGTAAGCACATGTGCCCCATAGCAAAATTAAAAATAATAAATAAACAACTAAAAAAATAATTTAAATTTTTTTCTTAAAGTGGATATATAAAGATCTTTCAGAAGGCCAGTCAGTGATGTGATGGTGAAAGCTGTGTGGCTCCCACAGGGCCAACTGCTCAGTTGAGTCCCAGCCCCAGGCAACTTAAAAAACACACTGGATATATGTAGGTAGGTGCCCCAAATCCCATGAGAATGGAACCGCGCTGTGGTGTGGCCTTCCCCTCAGGGGATGCTTTCTCATTCTCCCTCTCTCTCTTTCTCTCTCTCTCTCTCTCTGTCTCTCTCCAGTGAGTGCACATGCCCTATAGCAAATTAAAAAATGATATGGCAAAAAGAAAACCACAAGACATTAACTCTTAACTCTCCCCATGATATCACTGTACTAAAGAAATGGAACTTACCATACTGACAGAAAAATGTGTGCTTGACCTAGGAATTCTGTCCACAAAATGTAAGGCAATAAGGAAAATAAGATCCTTATTAAAATCATGGTGAGGCGAAAACAAAATAAGAATTGTCTGCTAATGAAAATTCCTGAAAACAGTAACAAAATATTCTGAATTGAATGAAATATCTTCAAATAAGAGTTAGAAAACACTATACAAAAAAAATCCTATAACCATATATTCACAAACTAAGAGCAAAAATAAACCAATAAACAGAAAAATATGTAGGAAAACTTGTTCAAACCTAGGAAAGAAACTTAGGAAAAAAGATAAAATCATATTACATATAAATAACTAATTACACTTAACGTAAGGAAAATAGGTTTGAATGAAAATCCAATAAAGCACATTAAAGAAGCAGAAAAACAACTTTTATAATATTCATTTGAAAATATTCATTTTTCCTCTCAACCTTTACATCTGATTCCCTGTAAAGCTAATTCAACATCTGAACGCAAATTAAGCAAAAGCAGATAATAGTAGCTGAGATGTGAGATAACTAGATGCATGCTAGCTATTTATTTTATCTATAATATGTAGAAAAATTAGATCAATTTTAACATGATGTTGAGAGAATAACAATTCCTACCTGGAAAAGGTTTATACCACAGTTGCAATAGCTCAATATTAGGTCATATATTAGCACAGTACATCCTTCTAATGGGTTAAAGGAAAAAAAAATTACTAGTGATCTTTCTAGATGTTGAACAATTGTTCGATAAAATTCAGCATTTACTTTTTACTTTAAAAGGTAACTGTCGGGTCAGCTAGTGGCATAGTGGTTAAGACGGTTGGGTACCACATGGCTGAATGGGCAGTTGAAGTCCCAGACCCAGAGGTTTGTTCACAATCCTGCAGGAGGGGGAAATGGAAGCAGGGAGATTGCAGTGTGACTATGATTAATTGGGGTGACCTCTCACTCCCCTCCCTTTGTCTCCACAAGTCCATGTGCCCTGTGGCAAAGTTTCAAAAAGTAACAGTGCCTTAATATTTCGATATAATATTTAACAAATTGTATGCGTATATAACAGATGATTATAATAATGCATGTGTCTATGTTATATATTCAATAGCAACTATTACCACAGAAAAATCTATGATACCTACTTTTGTCATTAATATTTTTCATCATTGTAAAAGTGTTAGTCAGTGTAACCAGAAAATTTTTAAATGAAGTAAAAAGATTATAAAGTAGAAGACAGAAGTTGAATATATGAATATTTGCAATGACATAATTGTTTATCTGGTAAATGTAATCTCTAGATTTAGTAGGAAAATTCATAATGTAACCGTTGAAATATAGCATCCTAAGTCAATAGTTTATTTAGAAACCAGTAATAATTTAGACAATAAGATGAAAGAAAATCCTATTCAAAATAGCAATACAAATATAAAATAATTAGGAATATGTTTATCTAATAGGCAGAAATTAAGTAAATATAAAGTTCTCCAAAAGATCAATTGTAAAGATATTTTTTTCCCAGCAGTTTTTGCCTTAGAGTGCATGCATGCACCAGAGAGAGAGAGAGACATAGCGAGGGAAAAAGTGAGAAATCAACCCTCAGTGGGGATGGCCACGCCACGATCCCTTCTCCTCCATTCTCCTCTTGGGATCTTGGGTACACACACACACATGCATCCGGTGTGATTTTTTCAAGACACCAGGTCTAGAACTTGAACCACAGTCGGTCCATGAGGGAGTCCAGCGACATAACCGCTATGCCATTTGCTTGTCCTCAACTTTAAAGACTTTAATAAATTCAGAAACAATAATATTAGAAGCAACTTCTTTCTAAATTAATCTGCAAATTTACAAAATAGTAAACAAAATTCCAGCTTACCTAAAACTAAACATGAGAGAACGAACATCTTTTCTAAAAACACTACTGTAACTAATCAATTGTGATGATGATGAAGAGAAATGCATACTGAGTGGTAACATTTCACAATATAACATAATAGTGTTACAATGCGTTAGGCTTTATATCAGTCAGAGTTCTCTAGAGAAAGAGAATCAGTAAGATACAGACAATCTATTGAGAGAGAACAATTATTTTAAGAAATTGGCTCATTCAATTCTGGAAACTACATTTATTTTAAGAAATTGGCTCATGCAGTTCTGGAAACTAACAGGTTTAAAAGCTGTAGAGCAAGGGACCCGCAGATGACATAATGGTTACATGACTGGACTCCAATGTTGTCAACCACAGTTTGAGTCCTGGACCTGATGACTTAAAAGTCACACCAGGTTTGTGTGCATGCATGCCCAAAATCCCACAAGGAGAATGGAGGAGAAGGAACTGTGGCATGGCCATCCCATCCCTGTCCTCTCCCACCCCTGGGAATGATTTCTTGCTCTCTGTCTCTTTCTGTCTCTCTGGCGAGTACACGTGCCCTATGGAAACAAACAAACAAACAAACAAACAAAAACCTCCCTCTCTTAAAAAAGTTCTATAGAGCAAGTGAGTCAACAGACAAAAAAATTCTGGAAGGAGCTAATGTTTGTAAACTTGAAACAGAATTTCTTCTTTGGGTAACCTCAGTTTCTGCTCTATGGCCTTCACCTGATTAGATGAGGCCCACCTACATTATTGAGGGCAATCTACTTTAAAGTCAATTGATCGTTAGCCATATCTGAAAATTACCTTCCCAGCATCACCTAGATCAGTGTTTGATTAAACAATGGTACTACAGCCTAGTAGAACTGACACATAAAACTAAGCATCATACCCTCTGACTCAGAAATAACATTCTTAGGAGTTTATTAGAGCAAAGATGTATGTGTAAGAATGCTTATCTCAATGGAAATACCCAAATAGTGCTGCCAAATGGTTTGACTGGGGCCTGCTTAGAACTACACACAAATATCCACTTCTCCATGCCAACTTCTAGATAGAGCCCAAATGATTATTATTACTGTTAACTCTTGTGTAATATAATGTAACGTATGGTACTACTTTAGGTAGTACCATAATTCCTAAGACCAAACCCAGCCTCTTTCTAAGGCATAAAATCTATTTCCTAGGTATTTTCCAAGTTGCTTTAATCCCCTTGATTTTTATAGATTTCTATCAAGTCAAATCAAGATAAGGAGGTTATACAAAGAAATTAAAGCAAGGATCCTACATGTGGGGATGAGAACAACAGAAATGGGAGCCAAAATTCCCACTGATACCTTAACTCAGTTTCTGACAACAAAAAAAGTTGAGATCTTTACATTTAAAAACATGAAGGTTCTGGGACCAACAGTTAGCGTAATGGCTATGTCGCTGGACTCCCATGTAGTTGACCATGGTTTGAGTCCTGGACCCAGTGGCTTAAACTCATGCTGGGTGCGTGTGCGTGCGTGCCCAAGATCCTGAGAGGAGAATGGAGGAGAAGGGATTGTGGCGTGGCCATTCCCCCTGGGGGGTGATTTCTCGCTGTCTGTTGTTCTGGCAAGCGCATGTGCCCTATAGCGAAAACCTCTCAAGAAAAAAAAAAAAAAAGAAGGTTCACAGTTGAAATGCAGGGATAACATACACACATACTCTATGGACTTTGTCTGATGAAGAATTTAACTCTCGTTACTCTAGATTAGCAATAATACAGAGAAGGTGAGCTAGCACATGATGAACTAACTGTTAGGGACTTAAAAACTTCAAGGAGAACTTTTCCTGAAGTTCAAGAATCACATTGGGACTGAAAACTCTTAGAAGGAAAATTTTATAGGCAAGCTATAAAACCTCTCACTGTCAAGCAGAGATTTTGTCCTCCACCACAGCATACAGCTGCACATTGAGGGCAAGCATCTTACCTGGGGGAATGTAAATCTTGCAGACCTCAGAAGGAAACGTTTACCCCAGTCTCTTTAGAGCTGTATAGTTATTAATAATCTGATGGAGCGATGTCTCAATTTCAGACTTTATTGCAGTTATAAAATACAAAGTTTTTTAAAAAGTGGCTTACCATGCTTCTTTACAAAAAAAAAATGTGTTCCACTGTTAGTGTATCATTTAAATGAAATATTTTAGAGTCAAACACAAATTTGTGCCCTTCGTTGAATGATTATAGACTAATATGATTAGATATAATCTGAAAATCTTGGACATGTCACCATACACATAATTTTCATTTGTGAATTAACCTTCAAATTAGACAGTGTGTTGAAGCCATTTTTAGAACTATGATTGAAAATTATCAAATGATATAACAAATTTATCAGAAACAAAACCAAAGTAGAATAAACTATCAATCTCAACATCATGTATCTAACTTACAGATCAAATATTACTTTAGCAAATAATATAATTCAGTATTTCACTGTGCCTAGTTTTCTTAAATGTATAATATAGTATATGTAAATACATGTACACACAAATGCACCTATAGCTTTATAATACAAATACATATAAACTTATACTTGCCCTGAAGCCTCTTGACCTTAGGAACACTAACAAGAGTAATCAGGAGAGTTGGGGGAGAGAAATGAAGAATTTCAGTGCCTGATGTATTGTGAAAGAAAGAAAGAGAAAGCACTTAAAGTGAATATTTGATTATTGAAGGCCATCCTCATAAGCAAAATATTTTCCCTCAATTACACCTAATTATTTAATTGTTTACATTTGCTAATGAAATGAAACAACACAAAACAAACAACTGCAAGGGGCTATTTTTCAGCAAGTGCATAATCATCAATCAACCTGTACAGAGAGATTCTTAAAATTATATGAAGCTGGTCTGTTTAAATAGAAAGGCATATTTTATCCCAATCAATGCATAAAAGTAAAATTATCCATAACTGAGGCATGTTTCTCTGCTGTACAGTTCAGCCGTAATGATCCCCACACACTGCACTTGCACATCAATTATGATAATCATAATCACGGTCGTTAAGCTGAATGTTCATTATTATCAGGATGCTGGTGACAGCAGATTCAATCACTGGGTGCAATGGGCAAGCAGGCACAGTCCCACCCAAGTTTCTGCAGACAACGATGTGCCACATTAAATCTATGATGTGTTCCACATCCCACTCCATTCCAAAAGCTGTAGACAGTAAAGGTCAACTTTATGTTCTGTGCAATATGCTTAGGTTCTCTAAATTAATTCTTTGGAGTACTGGATATTTTTATGCTTTGTAGCTTATAAAAATCCTGTTTAGGACCAAAATGCATGTGAAAATAATGAAAAAGGACTATTCTGCTGCTGTAATTCACCTACAATAAGGCATGTGAGGGAAGGCTCTATCGACATGGAGCGTCTTAACAGAGTCTCTTCCTGAATTTTGCAAACAAGGGAAAACACGAAATGGTTCCATTAAAATCAGTTGTCTAAAATGCATATGGAAACTCATTCCAATTCAGATAAAGGCCTCAGACTATCATTTCTGCTTCAGTAAATATGAACATATGTGAATGTTTTGACAACCAAAAGAATGTTTTTAGTACACTGAATTTTTTATTGTCCAACTCTTTTAGACTTACCCAAATAGATTAAATCAATAGTGACTGACTGGTAGCTTCTCCTTATTTAGTTTCACAACTATTTTAAATATTGAGATCAGCACAATGAAGAATATATAAATACAAAGTATTTACCCACACTTAAAAAGTTTGACCATTTGTGACACAGACTTAGAATCTAACAATTTAACACATGGAAGTTTACAAATCGATCAAAGAAATAGGACTAAATTATATGATACATACATTATTTTATTATTGATTTCTATATTTTCAAGAAAAATGATACACCGTATATGCTATTTTTCATTATTGATTTTCATACTTTCAGGAAAAAATAGTATTATTTGCTCTCAATTTTCTGACTGTGATTTCTTTGTATAGTTATAGTCAGACCAACAGCATTGAAAATAGAGTTAAATAATATTTGATATATTATTGATTTAATATAAATGTGATTAGATAAAAAGTATTGAATTAACACTTGATTCTCTGCCAATTGATACCTTTAACAAAATTGGTTAATGAATCATTTGAAAGGTGTAACTTCTTTTTTTAAATTTCTTTTTTTTTTTTTTTTTTTTGGAGAG
>NW_006159982.1:4431524-4455781 GCF_000334495.1 Tupaia belangeri chinensis | reverse complement strand
GGCGTGTACGCTCGCCAGACAGACAGAGAGAGACAGAGAGACAGAAAGCAAGAAATCATCCCCCAGGGGGGATGGTCATGCCGCAATCCCTTCTCCTCCATTCTCCTTCTCGGGATATTGGGCACACACACACACGCGCCCAGCGTGAGTTTTAAGCCACCGGGTCCGGGACACGAACTGCAGTCAACTACGTGGGAGTCCAGCGACATAGCCATTACGCTAACTGCTGGTCCCTAAATTTCTTTTTTTAATAACTATTTATTTTTATTTATTCATTCGTTTATTTTAATTTGACCAGAAAGGGGTTGGGGAGTGAGAAAGCAAGCTACCAGGTCCAGAGACTCTAACCATGGTCAGCCATGTGGGAATGTCCAGTGCTTTAACCACCATGCCACCTGCTGGTCCCCGAAAAGTATAACCTCTACATTTATTGATGATAGAAGAGAAATTCTCCCTAAAGACAATCTTAAAATATGACAGAAAGGGTGGTGAATAGGAGCCAAATATACTTAATTGAGTTGTTTCTTGGCTAAAATCAATCTACTGTACTCAACTACATCTCATGTACTTATAAATATGTGTAAAAACTCCATCTTCCTACAGAACCATAAGATCAATTCAGTCCTTTTTTCAACATTTGAACCTCACAGCTTTGGTATCATACAGACTATCTTCATTAATCCACTAACAATGAAGTAGTGGCCTCTAATTTCTAAGACCATGAAACAAAGTTTTAGAAAAGTAAAGAAAAATAAGCCTACTTTTAGCAATTTATGGGGTCTAAGTCTCAAGTCACTTAATATCAAATCAATATTACATATATTTAATAATTCTAAGGTTTTACATATAACCAATAAAATGACTACCCCAGTGCTGTGTAGATTACATTAGCCACACAGAGGAATAACTTTCTTATTTAATATGGCTATGTAAAGAGATAAGAAGGACAACAAAAGGGAGAAAAGTATAAACGAAAGGAAGGTATGGCGAAAGGGAGGAATCTAAACTTGCATCTAATATTTTTTGGCAGTTTTATGTATGGTTAAGGGGATCAATGATTTCTGAAGATTTAAAGAATTCCTATACCTTCTCTTACTTTTCAGGGCCTATTAGAACCATCATCTGGGGGACCAGCAGGTGTCTTTGTGGCTAAGGTACTTGGGCATTCCCACGTAGCTGACAACGGTTCGAGTCCTGGACCCGGACACAGTGGCTTGCCTTCTCACTTTCCCTCCCTCTCTCTCTGTGTGTTGTATCTCTCTCTCTGGTCAAATTAAAATGGACGACTGAATAAATAAAATTAAATAAATAATTATTTAAAAAAAGAACCATCATCTGTGATTCATTTGCTTAAGTACATATGCTTTCTAAAAGTATACAAAAGTACACATGATTCTTCCAAGATAACAAAACAGACTCTTTTTCCTTTTAGTGAGTACTCAACAGTTTTTCTCTTTCCATAAAATTGCTTATTTCTGTTAGGTGAATGCATATTTTTGGAGTGTTTGTTACATAAAACCAGAGGAAATGCTATATTATTACAGGGAACAAACATTTTGCACCAGGTTATATCTTACTCTGATAACTTAGTGTTCTAAGTCATTGATATTTTAAAGAAATGAATGCTTCCTTGAATTAAATAGAATAATGAGAGGGCATAAAGTAAGAGTTTATGTCAAACAGAAAATGAGAAATACATGACTTTATATACACTCAAAATAAGAAATTCAATAAAACTAAAAATCATAACTAGCGTATATTCTGAATGGTTGCCTTTTAGGTTTAAAAAAACTGTCTAGAGTACTTTGTGGAGTTTATGAAATGACATTATCATCAACATTCTGGCTTGCCAATCATTTCTAAGGGTGAACCAGATCAAACTACACACTATACATATTCCTTATCCCATGGAATTACCAGTATGTTGAAGACCCTTTGTTAAAAAGATAACTTAGAGGGATCAGCAGATGATATAATGGTTACATCACTGGACTCCCACATAGTCGAACACAGTTCAAGTCCTGGAACGAGAGACTTAAAACTCACACTGGGTACATGTGTATGCATGACCAAGATCCCAAGAGGAGAATGGAGAAGAAGGGACTGTGGTGTGGTCATCCCCCTGGGGGATGATTTCTTGCTTTCTGTCTTTCTGTCTCTCCAGTGAGCACATGCACCCTATAGCAAAAATCTCTCTCTTAAAAAAAAAAAAAAGAAAGAAAAGAAAAGATAACCTAGATAACATAGAAGCTGCAAAAGAATAAGGTACTTTTTGAAGTATCCAACTTACTCCTCAGCATGACCTCCCCATATTTATAATGTTATTTTCTTTTCCTTAGAGTATGATAGAGACTTGATTTGTCCATTTCTTCCTCTTGATTAATAAGTAGCCTGTCTTTTCCTCTTCAAGTTGGCCATCCATAAGCTTATTCCTAAGTCACTTACCACCATAACAACGGTGCCACTTTATTTTGTGGAGACATAAACTCTTCTAATCTTAGATTATTTCTCCTTATTTTTATTTCTAAAATATAATCTTTACTGTATTTGGCTTTGAGTACAGTACCTTAAATACCTCCTGAAAAAAGGTAGTGTGCAAATAAATGAATCCTTATTGACAAGCTATTACTAGAACCGTTCTGAAAATACCAATACATTAGGAAAGGCTCTGATCCTATTCCCGAAAATCACTTGCTATGTTCATTGTTTCTGTATACACTTTTCTATAAAGACGTTATAGCCTAGTTGTTAAACAGGTTAAATACATTATAAAAACTTTCCTTTTTTCATCTCCTATGGTGTTAAGACATTATGGTGTTTGAACAATTCAGACATTTTTACTTAATAGCTAAAAGTATTCAGAAATCAGATAAGAATTATTTACTAATTTTCTTCCTTTGTGTATCATGTTTTTTTTGTTGTTGTTGTTGTTTTTTAGAGGTTTTCGCTATAGGGTGCATGCACTTGTCAGACAGACAGAGAGAGACATAGAAACAGAAAGCGAGAAATCACCCCCCAGGGGGGATGGTTCACGCCGCAATCCCTTCTCCTCCATTCTCCTCTTGGGATCTTGGGCATGCACACACACACGCCCGGCGTGAGTTTTAAGCCAGCAAACCGCTGGGACTAGGTGGGAGTCCAGCGACATAGCCATTACGCTAACTGCTGGTTCCCCTTTGTATATCATGTTTTATGACTAATGTTCTTAATTCTGAAATCTCAGTTGAACCCTTAAAGTGAGCAAGGAGTCTTCACTTTGGTCTTTCTAAAGTTTTATCACCATCACCATTTGAATTGCCACAAGATGTGTGTGTGTACTTACCGGCGAGGCATAGAGAGAGAGGGAAAGGAAGAAAGTACACCCAACAAGGCATGAACATGCACAATTCCTTCTTCTCCATTTCTTCATCATGCTGGGATTTGGATCACTCATGCACATACAACTGGCTTTTTTAAGAGAGTTTTTTGGTATAGGGTGTGTGCGCTCAACAGAGAATCAAGGAGAGACAGAAAGCAAGAAATCACCCCCACCCCCAAGGGGTATGGTCATGCTGCAATCCCTTTTCCCCCATTCTCCTTTCAGGATTTTGGGCATGCACACACACACACATGCCCAACGTGAATTTTAAGCTACTAGGTCTGGGACTTGAACTGTGATCCACTATTTGGGAGTCCAGCAATGTAATCATTACACCATCTGCTAGTCCTACACCTTGCATGTTTTTCAAGCCACCCCCAGGCTGGAATGTGAACCAAAGTCAGCCATGTGAGAAATGATTTCCCTAATTACTCAATACTAGGTTGTGGGGCCAGCCCTGAAAGATTTAAACCAAGTCAAAAATTCAATTAAAAAGCTATAGATATAAAACAATATAATGAACCATAGCATTTACATTTTGAGGAAATAATCTGGGGCTAGCAGATGGTGTAGCGATTATGTCACCGGACTCCCATATGGCTGACTGCAGTTCGCATCCTGGACCCAGTGGCTTGAAAATCACACTAAGTACATGTGCATGAGTGCTCAAAATCCTGGGAGGAGAGTGAAGGAGAAGGGATTATGGTATGGCCATCTGTCCTAGGGATTGGTTTCTCACTTTGCCACTCACTATTTCTGTCTCTCCAGCAAGTACATGCACTTTAAGGCAAAAACCTCTTAAAAAAATAATAACCGTGTAATGGTGGTTACACTACATGTTTTAAGAAAAGGAACACAAAAATATCTTTAGACTAATACAGTCTATTTTTCTCAATATTCAGCTTTTTCCCATCTATAAGCAAAGCACAAAGATAGTATATATATGTGTGCTAAATATGTAACACAGTACAGTGTTGTACAGATAATATTTAATCACATGGTACAAACTGAATTGCATTTCCTCCAAAATCTGTATGTTCAAATCTTACCTCTAATGTGATATATTGAAGATAGGGCCTTTAAGGAGGTGCTTAAGATTCGATGGGGTCATACAACAACCTGTGAGTAGTGTGTTTTGAGCTAGGAATTTCTAAAGGAACATGTACCATAGTAGACCCAGTATCGTCTTCATCCTTTTAGACTCAGTGCCTTAAAAAGTTCTTAAATAGCAAATAAAGAGGGTACAGAGACAATTCAGGGACTTAACCAGCCAGGAAGAGAGATGGGATTACACCAGAAAGACATTGCCAGTTTGAACTAAATGGGGCAGTGAAAGTGGGACAGAATGAAGACGGTTGTGGGGTTCTATGGGTCTGAAGTATTATCTTTTAGTGAAAGGGAAGAATGGCTGTGAAGACGATTAGGAGATCTTCAGCACTGTCACTTCCACTGCAGGCCCCAGGGAAAAACTGGTGGAGCTGCCTCTCCAGTTTTAGCAGGACAGGATGACCCTGCCCAGAGCCTAGCGATAGGACCCACCCTTACAGAAAGTTATGTGAGCAAGGTCCCTACAGAGAGCCTCTGCCATAACCATAGAACCATCAGAATGACTCCATCCAGGAGGGACTGGAGGGCAGAATATTGAACCAAAGGAAGTTATTTTCTACTGTTAATGACTAATGAAATTTGCATTGCCAGATTTTAGACTTGCTTGGGACCTATTATTCATTTCTTTCTTCCAATTTTCTTCTTTTGAATGGGAATGTCTTTCAATGCCTGTTCCATCAGTGTATTTTGGAAAGCATAGAACTTGTCTATTTTTGTTGTTTTTAGTTCTTTTTCCTTTATTTTTTTATTTTTTAAGGTTTGCTGGAAGGCACATGTGCTTGCCATAGACAGAGAGATTTTGGAAAGCATAGAACTTGTCTATTTTTGTTGTTTTTAGTTCTTTTTCCTTTATTTTTTTATTTTTTTTATTTTTTTAGGTTTGCTGGAAGGCACATGTACTTGCCATCGACAGAGAGAGAAAGAGAGAGGAAAGTGAGAAATCACTCTTCAGGGGGAAAAGGCACTCTCCTTTCTCCTCTTGGGATCTTGGGCATGCATGCACATGTGCCTGGTGAGTTTTCAAGCTGCCAGGTCCAAGACTTGAACTGTGGAGTCAACCAGTGCATTAACTTCCATTCCACCTGCTGGTCTGTTTTTTGTTTGTTTGTTTTTGTTAACAAAGCTTATACTTAAATGTACAACAGGCTCTACAACAACACTTTACCTTAGCTATAGGTGGCAAAAAATGTTATGTCAGAGAATATAGATGTTTAAGGAAAAATAGAATCAATGGTCACCATTGTCTCAAGCATTAGAAACAACTTACTTGTTGCCAGCTTTCTTTCTTTGCCACCTGTGACTAGGGAACCCTTCCCTGCATCCTTTGCCCTTAGCTCCTTGAGCTTCTTCTGCTCCTCTTTCTGTTTCTGCTTGAAAGTCTTATCTTCCTTATCCATCTCCTTGACCTTTTTCTTAGGCTATTTCAGGAGCCTCTTCTCACTCCCTTTGTGCCCAGACATGGTGCCTAATGCTTCTTTCTCAGGCTCTGCCCTTTATCTATCTATGTCTCTATAGATACACATACACATAGACATTGAGAGAGTGTGAGCCTGCACTAATCTCTATGCTTGAGAGTTAGCTTCACTCCATTCTGTAACCTCAGATTCATGCCCTGACCCTGTTCATATGCCAAAGCCAGTGATCCATGCATGCCATTGATAATAGGGTAGCCAAGTCATAAAATGTAAGAACACAATACTGAAAAAAAATAATAACTTACTGACATAGGTCACTAGCACTATTTTTACATGAAACAGTTAAATAATTTTGTAATCATAAAAGTCATAAAAGCAATGAGAATATATTTGCAGTAATCAACGTAAATTTTTAACCTTTTACAAGGAACTCTATTTTTTAGTGTTGTGTCAACTCACCTTGTTACTGATCCATTTCTTAGGATCTTCACTTCGGAAATGCTCTTTTCCGTAAGAATCGAAACCATACTTGCTTGATGAATGTAATGACAGGACGTACTTTTTATTTTGATTGTAGGAAGAGAATGGCAAAAACCTGAAAGAATATTTAGGTTATATTCTTAGGTTAATTTATAGAGCTATTTGACTTCTAAAAAATCAGGATACAGAGAAGCAAGCAGTATAGTAAAGTGAAACGAACACATGGTTTGAAATCAGAATACTGAATTCTATCTCAGCATCTGACCCTGGTTATCTGTGTTACTAATTTCTGTGACTTCATTTCCTATTCTGCAGCTGAAGATACTAAAACTTTCTTTGCAGAATTCTTTTGAGCTCTAAATAATTTGTTAACATAAGTAATGTTAAATAATGTATTTATGAATTAAAATGCCAAATAACTCAAAATTTATCATGTCTGTAACAATGTTCTTAACTTAAAAAAAATAGGATCTCACCATAGAAAGGACAGAGGGAACAGATGATTCTCCTTGAAGTGGACTTCGTTTGAATCTTAGGCCACCCAAATAATGAGGGCATTGAGGATAAAGGGTATGAATAACAGGGCTTTCATGTCAGCCACCCCTGTATTCCAATCTTGGCTTTGTCTTTGCTAGCTGTGTTCCCTTATGCAAGTTATTGCATCTCTATGAGCCTTTACTTACACTTAGGGCTGTTATAAGAAGTGAACAGCTAAATAAATATAAAATATCTAACACGGAGGCTGAAAAGAATAGCTGTCCAATTAATAACAGTAGTGTAAAATTAGAATAACTTCTTGTTATGGTAATGATTATTATTACTATTATTATTATTATTATCACTCTGGGGTATTATAGTCAATATCTAACACGGAGGCTGAAAAGAATAGCTGTCCAATTTATAACAGTAGTGTAAAATTAGAATAACTTCTTGTTATAGTAATGATTATTATTACTATTATTATTATTATTATTATTATCACTCTGGTTTTATAGTCAACATAAAAGACTAAGCTTTTTAAAACTTTTTAGTATTATTTTTGAAATTTTTGCTATAGGGCATGTGTTCATTGGAGAGAAACAGTAAGAGAGAGAGAGAGAGAGAGAAAGTACCCTTCCACCCTGGTGACAATCCCTTCTCCACTTTCCTCCTGAGATTCTGGGCAAGCATGCACATATGTCTGGGTGTCTTTCAAGACACTGGATACGGCACTTGAACCACACAGTATGCTATGTGTGATCCAGCTCCCTTAACTACACCACACCAGTAGCGGGCCTCCCAAGGCTAAGCTGTTAAAATCCATATAAACTCTCCACAGGACATCTAAGATTGTGGTAGTATAACCTGCTGAATTGCTCAAATCTATCATCAAAGCACACTGAAATAAGAGTAAAGGAGTAAAAAAAGTTATAAATCCACCAGAAGAAAGCAGACAAAAGATGAAAAATACCAGATGAAAATACCAGTATATTCTTAGCGGACAGAAAATTCAGAATTGACATAGAAGAATTAAGAAAACTGAAGTTTTAAGCTCCAGAAGAGAGGATATCAAAAAGCAATGAAGCTATTTGTCCTGCAGAACCCTGGACAGGCTGAGAGACTGAAGCTATATTTACTATTGAATATGACAGAGAGAAACAAAAGTAAAAACAGGCTAAAAGTAATTAAATCTCCAAGTCCCTCCTAGCACATAATCCATAAGAAAAGCCATTACACCAGAAGATGGTGTAATGGTTATGTTGTTGGACTTCCACGTAGTCTACCGCAGTTTGAGTCCTGGACCTGGCAGCTTAAAACTCACACTGGGTGCATGTGTGTGAGTGCCCAAAATCCCAAGAAGAGAATGAAGGAGAAGGGATTGTGGCATGGCCATCCTCCCTAGGGGGGTGATTTCTAGCTTTCTGTCTTTCTGTCTCTGTCTCTCCGACAAGTGCACGTTCCCTATAGCCAAAATTTCTCTTAAAAAGGAAAAAGAAAAGTCATTCTTAGAAAGATTTATACCAGAGAAACCTGGTCTTAGAGAAAACAGGTCCAACAGTGAAAGGTCAAGGTGAGATACCAATGAAATAGTTAGATTTTGATCCAAGTACATCCAATGAACTCTTCCCCTACTCAAGTCTTAAGTGAACTGGCAGCTGGACTTCAGTACTTTAGAAGACTGTATCTTCTGAAAAGATACTGAGAGTTTCAAAGAAACTACTTCAAATGTCAACATTGAGTGAGGTCTTAATTAAAAGACCATATTATAGAACAATAAAGTCTACCTCAGTCAGAAACCTACTGTCACACACAAATAGTTCCTGACTTAATTTTTAAAATTTTCACTTTCATTTATTTAAATTAAAAATAAAAGTTAAACTTAATTTTACATTTTCAGTTTGCTATTAGGGTACATGTGTTTGCTGGAGAAAGATGGGGAGGGAGTGACAGATCACCCCCCCCCCAGGGGCAGGCACGCATACACATGTGGTGTGTTTTTCAAGCCACTGGGTCCAGACTTGAACAGTGCACTCAGCCATATGGGATCCAGCCACATGAACCTCCACACTACCTGCTGACCCAGAGTTTAATTTTTAATATGAATTTAAGAATAGATTGCCAAGGGGCCGGCAGGTTGTGTGGTGGTTAGGGGCATTGGACTCCCATATGGCTGACCGTAGTTCAAGTCCCAAATCTAGCATCTTGCTTTCTCATTTTCCCTTTCTTTCGCTTGCTCTGGCTCTTTCTGGTAAAATAAATAAATAAAGTTAAATAAAATAATTCTTTTTTATAAACAAAAAAGAATAGATTGTCAATTGGGAAAACAATCAACATGAAAGGAAGATACAAATCCAACACAAAGATAACACTGAAGAAACAGACCTAATGCAGGAAACAGGAATGAACACAGAATATTTCAACAAGTATAATCAAAGAAAATAGGGTATCACAGAAGTAAAAGCTGAATGCTTTTTAAATAAAAGGAACATCTAGAAAAGAGTAAGCTCTGGGAAATAAATAATATATGTATAGCAAAATAAAATATTCAGCTGAGAGAAATACTCTGACATTCAGACTAAAAAATAAAGTTGAGGTTCAACAAATACTTATTAAACCATCACCATGTGATGAAACTTTCACACATCTAGTTTAATTTAGATATTTTTATAGAGGTTTTTGCCATAGGGTATGTGCACTTGGCAGGGGGAGAGCGAGAGAGAAAGAGACAGTGAGAAGGAAAATGAGAAATCACCCCTCAGGGAGGATGACTATGCCACAATCCCTTCTCCTGCATTCTCTTCTCACGGGATTTTGAGCACGCATGCACATGAGCCCAGCATGAGTTTAAGCCACCAGGTCTGGGACTTGAACCGTGGTTGACTAAATGGAAGTCCAGTGATGTAGCCATTACACCATCTGCTAGTTCCAAGAGAAAAGATTTTTAAAGACCTAAAATCAATCGACAATTTGTTTTTTGCCGTGTACTCAGAAGTTTGTTTAAAAAATATAAACCTTAGGAAAAAGTGTTATTTCATTCATTTTCATACCTCTCTGCAATTTATTTTTAACTGTAAATAAACTTCTTTTAATATTTTTCCTAGACAAATATTTTCTAATGCTATATAAAATAAAAATAAGCAAACAGACTATAGAGCTTTGAATTATACAAAGTTATGGAAGCATGTATTACATATGCTCTTGGGAAAAGAGCTCTCATATAAGACAGATTATGGTCTTTCTAGTGCTAATTTGCACATGGGATGGACATCACACACCAAAAAATTAATGCGGCCCCAATGTCCCTGAGTATACAAAGGAGGTGCTGTGAGCCGGCTGCTGCACTTCCAGTTTTTATCACTTCTGAATTGCATTTTAATAGTACATTCTTCTTTTGTGTCTGAATAAAATTTGCTTTCTCACGGGACTGGATGGCTGAGAAGACAAGGCTGAAAGAGTAGGTATTTCCCTGCCTAGGAATTAAGCCTACTTTCATTTAGCCGTAATGTTTCTTTAAATTAATAAATGCATATTCTGCACTGTATAAGCATGCTTATATATGTATATACAATAAAAAATATTTAGGTGTTCTATAACCCTTCAGTGATATTTATCTTCAAATAAAGAATTCTGTAATTCTCAAATAGGATGTGCTCAATAAAGTATGAATAGCTATTTCACACAATTTCAATTTATAATCAAACTTTAGATAATTATCAATTACTTAAAAACATGTCATCTTTTACCAGGTAAATATATATATATATATATTCGGTTATACTTTAAGCTTGCAGCACATACTTCTCAATTAACTGTACTTGCAGCAAGTACTTTGAATTAACACCGTGTTAAAGAGGAAGATGATATGAATTTCCCTATTATTATTTTTTACATTTATTTATTTATTTATTTATTTGTTATGATTCTTTAAGTCGCTGGGTCTGGGACTTGTACCATGGTTGTCCTTGTGGAAATCCAGCACCTTAACCACTATGCCACCTCTTGCCCCTTGCCTATTATTTTTTATAATCTTATCAAAGACACAGATCTGGTAAAAGTTTTTAAAAAATATGTGGAGGTATAATGGTATATATAAACAGTCATTACCGTAGTGTCTGGGCAGTTACAGAAAAATTGGTAGAGGTCTCAGAAAGAAAAAATGTAGAATAGTCCGTTAGCTTCAGGGAAATAGGTCCATGTTTCTCCTCTCTAAGGAGCTAAGCAGTGCTGATCCATGCACTGTTCACCTTCAGAAATCCAGCTTAACACCCAGCTTTCCTAAACAGCTTAATCGACCCACCTCGACCCACACTGATTTCTCTATTACCTAAAAATTTTTGATTAAACAAGCGTTAAATGAATGCTCTTACATACTAAGCACTTTGAAAAACACACAGATACAATGATGGAAGACACAGTATACTGAAAAGGAATTTGCCTTATACTAGGCGGTCGGAAATGAGACAATACACACAGGTAGAACGTAATAATTTTGCAACAGGCATGCACAAGAGACAATTCATTCACAGAGGAAGTTTCTGTTCGCTATGCATGTGTGTACGTGGGTGTGGAGTTACTGGCAGGAAGTTGGGGCTTGGAGAACTAAAAGCTATCTTCCCAGACCATGTGAGTCAGGGCTGAGAACTAAAAGACAAGTAATGTTCATCATGTTAATAAGCTGGTGAAAGCCATTTTAGACAGGAGAACAGCATATACTGATGCATGGAGATAAGCCAGAACATGAAAAGGAATTCTGAAGAAACTGAGAAGGGCTCAGCATAGCTAGAAAGTTGAGTTATTTTGCAGGGAACAAAGTAAGTCATGAACAGTCTTATGGTGGAGACGAGATTACCGATGGAGAATATGTATAATAATATACTACAGAAATGTATAATTTCAAAAAAAATGGCCTTATTTTAAATATTACGAATACTGACTGCCTTGTTGGATAGTTATTCAAGTCACAGTGAATTCTGTCTTAGGTAAATTATTTAAAGACGGACACGATGATAGAGATTTAAAGATTCAAGACGCATGGCTATGTAATGATTAGGTCTTGGACACCAAATATGTCTTAAATCAGCTTCCTCTCTTGAAGGGCTCCCAATGCAATACATGCCTCAAGTGCAAAACAGGACAGAGGAATGCTTTATTACAAATTAGAAATGTGGCTCCATACTGCTATAAGTTCTCCAAGGAGCTATGCACGAACACACGTGAAGTTCTTTCTGCCTAGGCCAGCGACAGAAGGAATAGCAAACTAGAGTGAGTTTCTCCCCACGTTTATCGCGGAGCTTGCATAATCCAACGTTTTCTACAGTGGGGACTGTTCCTGGTCCTGCCCTTAGCATCTCAACAGCAAACAAAAATCAGGGCTGTACTAATATGCTGCACAGTCATTTCTCCAGGGAGAATATCCTTGCTCTTTCACTACTGGTCAATAAAAAGAAAAGAAGAGTCAATCAAGGATTCTCCTCATAGGGAGCAAATCCAGGGTGATATTTCACTTCTGGAATCTTTCGAAAGGTCAAGAAAAACTCTACAAAGAGAGGTATGCCTCATCACAGGAAACATCGTCCCTTGTGGAACCAATTTTAACAGTCCTCCTCCTTGGGCTAAATAGAGAAAGTGGGTAGGGGAGAAGGAGGGAACAAAGGCAAAGAAGGCCTTGAACGCCCCCTAGAGACAGCTCTCTGTAATACTAACGCGGATACCAAGTTCTAGGCTTGTATTAAGTGAGCACTTATTAAGTGTAAAATGAACACTTGATGACTTGATTTCATATTATTTCAATCCACCAGATATGTTTTAAGTAATTAATATATTCAACATACTGTGTTAGAAACTGTAAATAAAAATATTTCTTAAGACTGAGAAGTCCTGTAAGTGACAAAAATGCACTTAACTGTTTTTAATGTAATTTCCCCAAATTTATTTGACAGAAAACTCATGGACATCTTCCAGACTATTGTTGTCAGAGACACTCCTCTTGAGATTTTGGGCACATATGCACACGTGCCCAGCCTGAGTTTCAAGACTCTGGTTTCAGGACTCAAAACATGATCAAGCACATGGGAGTCCAGCCTGCTGACCCCCAGATCACCTGATTTTTAATATAAGCTGAAAAGTCTGGATTTAAAAAAAAAATCAATTATCAGGAACCAGCAGTTAGCATAATGGCTATGTCGCTGGGACTCCTACGTAGTCGACCGCGGTTCGCGTCCCGGACCCGGTGGCTTAAAACTCACGCCGGGCGCGTGTGCGTGCGTGCCCAAGATCCCAAGAGGAGAATGGAGGAGAAGGGATTGTGGCATGACCATCCCCCCTGGGTGGTGATTTCTCGCTTTCTGTCTCTCTGTCTCTCTCTGTCTGTCTGGTGAGCACACACGCCCTATAGCAAAAACCTCTCCAAAAAAAAAAAAGGACTAAAAAAAAAAATCAATTATCAAAAATTGTGCAAGATGGATTTACTCTCAGGAATCTGAACTGCAAGAAAGAATTATCCATAATTTCTAGAACTGTAAGGTTATAAATAGCAATAGTCTCCTATCTGGTCTCTGTCCTCAGTGAGTCCTAGTTCCAAGCCACCTACATAGTTAAGCTGATTCTTCCACTGCAATTCTTAAAACATTGTGATGGTTTTACAATCATTTCTGCACAGTAAGGTCCAAATACTTTATTATGGCATACAAGGTCCTTTACAATCTAGCTCTGGCATCTCACTTCTGGTACTTTGCCTGAGGTTCTAAAGCTATGAGCTAAACTCTGGGAGATACATCAGACATCTAACTGAAATTCCCACAGCTGTGCACCTTCCACACAGCTGTGGGAGTCTCTGTCCATGCCACCTCCTTTGTACCACTGTCCCTGCTCTGCGGGCAAACTTTTATTCAGACTTTTAAGTCTCATCTGATTCCTCACACACTTTTGAACCTTAAACGGAAACATACGAGAATCTCTGAGGGCTATAAAGAAACATTTAAAATAAAGAAAATCTGGGATGTATAAATATCCTGCGAATAGAGCAGCATGTGTGAGTATGATACACAGAATGTCTGTCACAGAAGAAATGCCATATGCCCCATAAATTGACTAAAAGTCAATCAATGAACCTTTAATTGGTATGTTAGGCATTGTATTCACAAGAGTGCTTAGAATACAGAAAACCTCAACTAAAAAGACAAAAAGTATCTTTTTATGGTTTGGCTGTAAACATTTAAAGTGTATGTAATAATCCCAGGTATATCACCAAAAGTAGTCCAAGCTATCCAATTATCTAGATGTTATACATCTTAAACTTCTTTAGACTGAGATCTGTAAAATCAGAATTCTAGCACTCTATGGTCATTCATGTTAAAAATATATATACATTTTTCGGAGAAACAGTGGACAAAAACAGAGAGCATAGTTCTCACTTTACAGTCGAAGTAATAAAGAGCTCTTTTGTAGACAAATTCGAGAACTTCTTAATTATACACAGGCTTATTATCTATATCCCCAGTGTTATAAAGTACCAGAACTTCATTAGAAAAATTAAGCTGGAAAAATGAAGGCAGCACTTTGTAAATTTCCACTGGAAATTAGCTGGGAGAGGCAGAGGAATACTGGATCAAAAGAGGGTAATCATGCTTAACTGTGCCCTAGAGCACCGCGTGTATAATACGATTTGCACAGTAACTACCTCTCCCGTTACCGCTTGTTTGGAGTATTCTGTGTTAATGGGGTTAGCTAATTTCGTATTTTAACTTAAAAAGGCTCTGCTGATTAATAAATGTTGCACACTGTGCTAGTAATTAAAATAAATGGAAGAGTTACAAATAAAAGTTGAATTGTTATGAAAACATTATCTGAAAATATGATAATCCCTGTTTATCATAATACAATAACGGTTCAGAAAATATGCACATTGTAAAGGTCTGAAGCATTTGAAAAAAAAATCGCGCAAGTTGAGAAAGTTTTGAGATGTGTTAAGTTTCCTTCTCACACTTCTTTAGTGATAAATATAAGCAGATGTCATCCATATATACTGCAGTTTTAAAAATGCCTTTGGGGAAAAAACTGGTATTTAAATGCAGTTTCCTAAACTTTCCCACATTTTTTTCTTGCAGTATTACCTATGAAGTGATACTGGTACTTACTTTAGAAACAATATTTAAGAGATTTAAAAGTAAGTAATACAACATTTACCAAGACTCTTATCTAAGTTAGGTTGCAAATTTGAGGGAAATGAACACAGATAAAATTCATAGACACCGAATGCTTTTTATCAGTTCCACCAAATGGACGAATTCAAGAAATTCTACTTTACTGCTAAACGCTTATAAAATGTTTCCCATTTCACCTACTCTAAATAACTATATAAATGAACACCTTTTATTTCCCAAAGCATGTGGACAGCTACACAGTAGTATGTGCTCCAGTTCCTAAATGAAAGCCTCTGTTTAAAATTTCATATACTGGGTTGTCAGAAAAGTCATGCCACATTTTTGCATAGAACAACACAGAAAAATGTGTCATGATTTTCCCAACAACCCAATAGCTACGCTGTGACATAATCATGACCTTGCTTCACAGAGAAACTCACATCATGGTCCTATTTTTTTAAATCTTCATGTCTAGGATATAAACCTGCAGAAGATTCTCAAATCCTTAGGGATGCAGGATTTCCCTCAAATTCAGTTTTATCTTATAATTTAGCTGAACACCAAAGTCTGAAAGAGCAAGGTAGCTCCTTGACTTGAAAACCATTAAGAAAAACACCTGTATTTGTTTAATTTTGCTGCTCTAACAAATAACCATAAATTTGGTGGCTTACACAACACACATTTGTTAACTTAAATTCTGGAGATCAGAAGTCCAAAATGTACCTCATTAGGCTAAAGGTGTTTGCAAGCCTGTTTTCTTTCTAGAGCCTTTAGAAAAGAATCCATTTCCTTGTCCCTTGCAGCTTGCAGAGTCTGCCTATTTTCCTTGTTTGTGCTATTTTCATACTTACTAGAGGTGAGTTGAGTCTTTCTTCCATTGCATCATTCTTAGCTCCTTTTATGTGGTCAAATCTCTGCTTTTCTCTTCCACTTTCTAGGGCCACTGTGATTACACTGGTCCCACCCAAATAATCCAGGATAAACTTCCCATCTAAAAAATCCTTAATTTAATCACATTTACAGAGTTCTCTTCAGTATGTAATGTAAGATATTCATAGATCCCTGGGATTAGGACACATGGACTCTGAGAGAGTCCACTGCCTCCTAGGACACTGATCAGCACAGACGTTTATACAATATCCTAAATCCATTCTATCTTGAATATAATTGGAGACTGTGTAAATATAGTCTCTTGTATTAAAGCCAGGACATTCACAATTAGTAGAAGGACCTTCACACACCTCATAAGAGTCTAGTAAAGCCCATGTCACAGACTATATCATCTGATTTAGGATTGCTTGCTCCACTTCGTTTCTACTGTCTTAAATATTAAATCAGACATTATTATTATTATTACTATTATTATTATTATTATTATTATTATTATTATTATTATTATTATTATTATTATTATTATTATTATTATTATTATTATTATTATTATTATTATTATTATTATTATTATTATTATTACTTGTAATAGGGCATGTGCACTCACAGTAGGAGAGAGAGAGAATAAGAAGGCATGCCTGGGGGAGGGCCATGCCTCAATTCCCTCTCCTCCATTCTCCTGTCAAGAACTTGAGCATGCACACACGTGTGCAGGGTTGTTTTCCAAACTTCTGGGTCTGGAACTTGAACTGCACTGTCAGTCATATGGGATCCAGCTGTCCTAACCACCATGCTGGCCCCAGATATTAATTTTGATAGCCTCCCATTTCTTCCACCTCTTAGTGATAACAACTGCATTCCCTATTTCATTTAAGCAACTCTCATAGTCACATTTCAAATCTAAAAATATTCCTTAAAATGTCCTCCTATGAAATTGTGAAACCTAAAATTCTCTCCGTTCACTATCTCCCAAAAATAAGAAATAAAACGTATACAACATTCTATTACATTTAAGTAAAGGAACAATAAACATCTATGTAATTGTGTAGGCAAGTAAAAATTTCTGAATGAATACACAAGAAACGGTTGGCAGTAGTTGCCTCTGGAAAACATAACTAGAGATTACCAGATAATACTTAAAGTTTTCACAATAAGAGTGTGTTGCAGTTTCAATTTTTAAAAAGTTAACAAAAATTCTCTTTTATTTTTTCAAGCGGATTTGAGATGATTCAGTAAATCAGGAAGGTAGAAAGTTTCTTATGAAAACAGAAGAGACGTGGGACATAAAGAAGAATACAATCAGTTCAGCAGTACTGGAATAGTTTCTTATGGAATGTGGAGCTGGATCAGATCCTGAAGGACCTATGTATTATAATAAGGAATTATTCCAGTGGTGAGAAAAAGGAATTGAAAAGCATTTTTGCTCAGTAACAGCATGACAGAACTTATTCAGGGTGGGTGTGGTGGGATCTACTGCATGGGAGTAGGAGTGGGTAGGCCATCAGAAGACATTTATGGCAAAGTGGGAAACTGCAAGTGCTTAAATTAAGGCAGTGGTAGTAGAAAGAAGGGAAGAGGCTGACTCTGAGTGGTAGAATGAACAGAGCTGAAGGACTGATAGGATATGGGTGATGCTGGAAAAGGAGAATAGGGTAATTTAAAAGTCTAGTCCCTAACTTGGGCAAATAGTGGATGCTGCAATCCATACTCAAGACAAAAAGAAGCAGGTCAAATTGTTATTTGATAAGATTAAGCCATCTGGTGGTGATGCAAATGAAGATGACAATTGAAAATATAAATCTAGAATGCAGGAGCAAGCTCTTAGACTGAACATCATTGGCCAGGTGTAGGGTGATAGGGGTGCTGGACTCACACATGGCTGACTGCATTGGAGCCCTGGACCTGGGAGCAAGTTTTCCCTTTCTTTCTCTCTGTCTCTTTCTGGTGAGTGCACATGCCCCATAGCAAATTAAAATAATAATAAATTAAATAAATAATTTTTTAAAAAAGAAAATCATTGGTATAGAGATGGAAATTGGTCTTTCAGATAGAAATAATTACTCAGATTATGTTCAGAAAGAAGAGGGAAGTAAAGAAAAAAAGCAGATTAAATCTGCCATCATCATAGTTTTATCACATTACTTCACCAAAATTAGTGCAATATAGATTAATTACATCAACATATTTCTTCTAAAATAACATGTTTCACAACCAACAAATTCTTTTTCTTTTTGTAATATATCTTTCTCAAAAGTCTTAAATAATTTTTCCATTATCTACAGAACATATCATCTTAAAGTTTTTTACAATTTTTCTTTCTACTGCCCTCTAACATAAAAATTATCCCTGTCAAATTGGTCTTCTCATTGTTTTGCCAACTTTTCCTACCATCCTTTTTTATATCATCTACCTACTTTTATCTACTTTCTCTCCTTTCCTCTATCAAAATCTTAACCATATTTCACGGGATTCAAATCAGTTCCTTCTCTGTCAAGAACTCTTTCCTAGATAAGCAAAAACCAAAGCAAATTCCACGTTAAAAAAAAAAAAGAAGAAGAAAATAAACATCTTTCATACACACACTTGGATGTTTATCAAACACCTGGTGATCTTACTCAAAATTCCACTAGGGCATCTGATTTGGTTTCCATAAATTCCATGAAAATAGAGACTTTATTTATTTTATTCATTGTATCTCTAGAGCCTACAACTATTCCTGACATGTAAACTTTGTTGAATTAATAAACACTTTCTGTTTCTCACAATATCTAGATTAGAGCTTCTCATACAGAGGGTCCTTGATAATTTTTATTAATTCTTAATTTTCTAAATTCATAAAAATAGACATGTGAGTAAGGAACATAATTTTCTTCAACAAGGTATGACAAAATGAGTTTCTTTAAAAACAGGAATAAAGTTTTAAAATGCTTCTGAAAAAATTCCCTCTATAATCCACCCTCTGTATAAATTCTTATCATCTTATTGTCTATGCTTATTTTAAAGAATATATGTATGTTATAGTTATAATATATCAGTTTGTGATTATTAAGAAGCATTCCTGGGACCAGCAGTTGGTGTAATGGCTATGTCACTGGACTCCCACATAGTCGACCACGGTTCTAGTCCTGGACCTGGTGGCTTAAACTCACACTGGGCATGTTTGTATGTGTGACCAAGATCCTGAGAGGAGAATGGAGGAGAAGGGATTGCAGCATGGGCATCCCCCCTGGGGGGTGATTTCTCGTTCTCTGTGTCTCTCTGTCTTTATAGCGAGCACATGTGCCCTATAGCAAAAACCTCTCAAAAAAAAAAAAAAAAGAAACATTCTTGTCAACTTTAATAGTCAACTAAGAACATTCTCAGTGTCGTGGGTTGAACTGTGTTCTCTCTTCCAATGTATATGTTGAAGTTCTAACTCCCAGTGCCTCAGAATGTGACTTCATTTGGAAACAGAGTCATTGCAGATAGGACAAATTCAGATGTGGTCTTTCTGGAGCAGAGTGGGCCTCTACTCCAGTATGACTGTGGCCTCACACAATAGGTAAATTGGAACACACACACATGCACACAAGAAGATCACATGATGATGAAGGCAAAAATTCAAACAGACATTTTTATCAGCTGAGGAATGCCAAGGATTGCAAGCAAGTCACCAGAGGGTAGGGGGCAGGCATAAACAGAGTCATTCGCACAGCCCTCAGAAGCTCGGCCAACACTTTGATCTTGAACTTCTAACCTTGAGAACTTTGAGACAATAACTTTATGTGCTAAAACCACCCAGTTTGTGCACTTTCTTGTAACTGTCTTACCAAACTAAAACACTCAGAAAATCTCTTTTAGAAGTTCAAGGAGAGACCTTTTACCAAGCTAGGACCCTGTATCTTATGATATTGTAGTTTTGCTAGAAGTCCTCCTTAACTTCTATTTCTCTAGATTTATGGATAAAAACTAGGTCATTTTCGGAATCTGTGATTTCATCACTCTTCTCTGATTTCTTATATGCAAAATAATGATATTTGTAATAAATATAATGCATGATAATCATTATCTTCTCTTAAGATCCAAATATGTGCCTGACACTTTATTATCTCACTCAATCCTCATTACAACCTTTTAAGATAGCATTTCCATCTTCATTTTATAGACTAGGAAATACGAACTCAGGAAGACTAAATTTCTGTAGAAATATCAATTGGATGATCAATAAACATCTCAATTATTTCTTTTAGCAATTAATCTTGCTCTTTTATAAACCTTGTACTGTTGAAAATGGAAAAATAATCCTCAGTAATATAACTCTTTAGTTATTCATCACTAAATTGTATGAATTGTAGGTGTGAACAGCATTAATCTTCTATAATCTCTGTGGTAAAACAAATCTATCTCCCAAAAACTAATTGGAAAAAAATGTTCCTTACTTTCTTATTCATCATATGTTGCGTTGATTCAATTATTGAAAGAATCTGCTAAACATTGTATAGTTAACTTTTTCACTTCAAGTAACTGCTATAAAATGAAAAATTTTATAAGAATGATTTAAGAGGCTTATGTTTGACATCAATTCAAATAAAAAGTTTAATTTTTCAAAAGACTTTTCATGAATGTATGATTAAAATAAAATACAGTAGGGGCCAGTACATGTATGGTGGTTAAGGCTCTGGATTTCCACGTGGCCAACTGCAGTTGGAATCTTAGACTTGGTGGCTTGAAAAAAATCATGCTGGGCATGCTTGCCCAGAATTCCAGGAAGAAAATGGAGGAAGGACTGCGGTGTGGTCATTCTCCCTGGAGGGTGATTTCTCACTTTCCCTCTCTCTCTCTTTCTCTCTCTCTCTGGAGAGTACAAGGGCCCCATGGCAAAAACCTAAAAAAAAAAAAAAAAGCATATTATATATATCTCTTTTGACTAAAAAAAATCCAGAATATACTATGATAGATAAGAGGTCATTTTAATTTTTCATATAGCAAAAGAGACTTTTTAATGTATTTTGTCATCATTATTCTATAAATTATTATGAAATATATATGATAATTATTGCATGTATTATGTAAATAATAAAAATGTTATGTTATATGTTATAGTAGTATACTATTGTATAGTCATTTATAATCTTATACTAAAATGATTACATTATAATCATTTGTACTCTAATAATATACTATCTTCTCATTTAGTATATAAAGTATTATAAAAATTATTATGAAAGGGGCCAGTAGATGGTGAAATGGTTAAGTCACAGGACTTCCACGTAATCGATTGTGGTTGAGTCCAGACTTAACGGCTTAAAACTCAGATTGAGCCCACATGCGTGTGTGTGTGTGTGTGTGTGTGTGTGTGTGTGCACGCATGCACCCAAAACCCTGAGAGAAGAATGGAGGGGAAGGGGTTGTGATGTGGCCATCCCCTCTGAGGGGTAATTTCTTGCTTTCTGTCTTTCTCTCTCTCAGGTGAGTGCACACACCCTGTGGCAAGAATGTCTCTCAAAAAAAAATTATATGAAGAACTCTTATATTATTATATGCTGAAAATAGGATTATAAGAAACTTTATAGAATCATCATCATCATAATAAAGCCATTCTAGATTTAAAGTGATCTATTTATAAATTTTTTATATATAACTTTATCGATGATAAAGTGCCTTAAGAGAAAAGAAGTGCCTCGTAGAGAGAAATATGGACAAAGACCCAAATCAATGACACTAATAAAATACTTTAAAATTACACATGCCATCAGATCATTCTTTATCTTTTTCAATCATCTTCCTCAGACATTAAAAAAAACCCTGAATTTCTTTCATTGTGTCTTATTTTTTAAAACTACAATGTGGGGGGCCAGCAGGAGGCTAGTGGTTAAGGCACTGGACTCCCACATGGCTGACCACAGTCTGAGTGCCCACCCAGCAGTTTGAAACTCACTCAAGGTGAATGTGTGAATGTGTCCAAAATCCCAAAAGGAAAATGGAAAATGGACTGCCACATGGCCATGCCCCCTGGGGGGGTGAGTTCCACTTTCTGCCTCTTTCTCTCTGGTGAGCGCATACTACCCACAGCAAAAATCTCTAAACAAACAAACAAACAAAAAACTACAATGTGGGATCAGTTCATAACCTGATAGTTCAAGTGACTGGATCCCAAATGGCTCACCACATGTTTCCAGACTTGGACCCAGTGGCTTAAAAAATACGCCAGCTCTGTGTGCATGTGTGCCCAAAAATCCTGAAAGAAGAAGAAATTGAGAAGGGATTGCAGCGCGGACCATGCCTCATAGGAGGTGCTTACTCACTTTCCCTCCTCTGCCCCCTCTCCACAAGCACATGCACCCTCTGTGGAAATTTTCAAAGAAGAAAACTACCATGTGATTTCAGTATATGCAAATGAAATAAGTCCATGTTATGAACAATGTTCTTGCTTTATTGGGTTTTATCCTAGGAGCATCATAAGTATGTATGCTTTCACTAGATAATTAAGGAAAGTATCTTCACAGATACATATAGAGTATTTATTTATTCTTCTTAAAATGTCATTCATTATTTTTTCTGTGTGTATATATATATATCTAAACACACACACACACACACACACATATATATATATACGAATATATATTTTTCTGTGTGTGTATATACATATGTGTGTACATATGTGTGTACATATGTATATATGTGTGTGTATATACATATGTGTGTACATATGTATATACACACACAAATGCATATATATGGTCATTAATTATGCTATCAATGGATCTCATTTTAAATGTTGAAAAGTAATCACCTCTCTAAATAGGTCAAGGGTAGCTTTATCTCGTCTTACACTTTAATGGTTCTCTACAATATCATAAGATAAAAATATGAGAATATTTAAGGTATCAAACATGATACAGGTATTGTTCTTAAGCTAAGAACTCACCTTTGGTCAGTTACATTTCGCACCCATTCCTCTTTCCTGAGCTCTTCTCTGGCCAACTGTAACTGATTGATTGGTTCCGCCACCCGCAGTGTTGGCTCCAGGGGCCTGTAGCGTTGTTCTAACACCTCGTTGATATCTCGGAAGGGTCCCTGACAAGACAAGATGAGGCATATATTTGATTATGGAATATTTTTGGTGGATTATAAATGACTGTTTATGAAGTATTGCAAGTTTACTCAATCATTTTTATTTTATTTTATTCATTTATTTTTGTTGGGGGGGGCACGTGTGCTCATTAGAGAGAAAGAGTGAGAGAAAGAGAGATAGAGACTAAAAGAAAGCACCCTTCCCAATGAGGCATGGTCATGTCATAATTCTCTTTCCTCCATTACTCCATTCCATCAGGATTTGGGGCATGTACACAGAAGTACCCAAGGTGCTTTCATACTCCTGGGGCCAGGATTCAAACCACAGACAGCCATGTGAGAGTTAGCTCCCTAAGTACTGCCCTTAACTGTTGTGCTATGGGGCTGGCTCAATTTTTTTTTTTTTAATAGTTGAATAGTATTCCAGAGTATATGTGTCACACTTTTCCTATCCATTCAGCTGTTCGTGGGCATTTGGGTTGTTTCCATGACTTAGCAATTGTGAATAGTGCCGCAATAAACATCGATGTGCAAGCGCTTTTCCAATTAAGAATTCTTCTGTCCTTTGGGTAGATACCAAGGAGTGAGATGGCTGGATCATATGGTAGTTCTATTTGTAGACTTTTGAGGACTCTCCAAATTGTTCTCCACAGTGGCTGGACCAATTTACATTCCCACAAACAGTGTAAGAGACTTCCCCTTTCACCACTTCCTGCCAACACTTCTCATTTTTTGTTTTTTTAAATCTTAGTCCTTCTGACTGGGGTTAGATGTTATCTCATTGTTGTTTTGATCTACATTTCCCTTACAATGAGGAATGTTGAGCATTTTTTCATATGTCTTTTAGCTATTTGTATGTTATCTATAGAGAGTGGTTTTTTCAACTCCTCCCATCTTTTAATAGGATTTATCATCTTTTTTTGGAACAACTTCTTGAGTTCCTTGTGAGTTCTGGTTATCAGTCACTTATCTGATGCATAATTTACAAAAATATTTTCCCATTCTGAGGGCTGTCTATTCACACTAATTACTATGTCTTTTGCCACGCAGAAACTTCTTAGTCTGATGTAATCCCACTTGTCTATTTTGGGGATGATCAACTGTGCTTTGGGGGTCTTGTTTAAGAAGTCTTTCTCTACTCCAATGTCTCCCAGAGTTTCCCCAGTGTTTTCTAGGAGCAGTTTTATAGTTTGAGGTCTTAGATTTAGACCTTTGATCCATCTTGACTTGATTTTTGTCAAAGGTGAGAGGTAGGGGCTCAGATTCATCTTTCTGCAGGTGAAAATCCAGTTTTTCCAGCACCATTTGCTGAAGAGGTTTTCCTTTTCC
>NW_006159982.1:4401092-4431341 GCF_000334495.1 Tupaia belangeri chinensis | reverse complement strand
CTTTCACTTTTTTTTTATTATTTTCAAATTCTTTTTTTATCTTCTCATAGTTTTACTTATGGAGGTCTTTTTAACTTCTTTGGTTAGATTTATCCTTAAGTATCTTATACTTTTTGTGGCTATAATAAATGTAATTAATTTTTTTAGTTCTATATCAAATCTGAGTCTGCCTGTTATTCGTATATAGAAATGCTATCAACTTCTGTATATTGATTTTATATCCTGTAACTTTACTGTATTCATGTATTACTTCCAGTAATTTGTCCATGGAGACCGTTGGGTCTTCTATGTATACAATCATGTCATCTGCAAATAAAGAGAGTTTCACCTCTTCGCTTCCTTTTCGAATGCCCTTTATTTTTTCCTCTTTTCTGATTGTGTTGGCGAGGACTTCCAGTACTATATTAAAAAGGAGTGGAGACAGTGGCATCCTTGTCTTGTTCCTGTGTTTAGTGGGAAAGCTTTCAGCTTTTTTCCCTTGAGGATGATGTTCGCTATGGGTTTTTTATAGATAGCTTTTATTGTGTTGAGAAATGACCCTTCTATGCCAATTTTGCTGAGAGTCTTGATCATGAAGGGATGTTGTATCTTATCAAGTGCTTTTTCTGCATCAATTGATATGACCGTATGGTTTTTATCTTTCTTCCTATTAATACGGTGTATTACTTTTATCTATATTAACTGTCCTTTATTTAAAGTTCTAAACTCTATTTTTCAGTTCTCTGATATGAAGAAACTTTCCAATAACACACGTACATAGCAGAGGAAATCCCATAGTTACACTGTGAAAAGTGACATAACAACATATCCTACTTTAAAAATCTAGTTACTGGGACCAGCAGTTAGCATAATGGCTATGTCGCTGGACTCCCATGTAGTTGACCGCTGATCGAGTCCCGGACCTTGTGGCTTAAAACTCACACCGGGCATGTGTGCCTGCGTGCTCAAGATCCCAAGAGGAGAATGGAGGAGAAAGGATTGCGGGATGGCCATCCCCCCTGGGGGGTGATTTCTCGCTTTCTGTCTTTCTGTCTCTGTCTTGTCTGGTGAGCGCAAGCACCCTATGATAAAAACCTCTCCAAAAAAAAAAAATCTAGTTACTTATACTAGTTACTAAAATCTACTGGTTGTCTAAATCAGCATAATATTAAGCACAATACAAATTAGAGATAGCTCAGCTTCTTCTATGCCATTAATTACCCATTTTTTTCCTTTTCCTTTTTTTCTTTTTTTTTACCTACCACTACTGTGTGGTCAGAAGTTACATAAAATGGACATCATATTCCTTATTCTTAAAAATCTCTTCTTTAAATAGGTTATCACTAACAAGACACAGCTGGAGTTACTGCAAGCATTGAGTGAAGACTGAGGGGCTAATAAAAAGAAATGATTCACGCCTCATTTATGTTCACTTATGTTTTACATTAATAGAAACCAATAATAGGAACCAGTTACCATAAAAGTCATGGACCGTAAATAACACAAATGGCAAATAAGTATCATCTAGTACTTTTCACAGCTGGACAGGAGGATTGCTATATTTGAAAGTAGTTAATGGATTTTTATTAGAACTTTACTTTTAAAGATACAGTAACATGATTCCAAGTCCACTATTAAGTAATCAAATCTTTTTTGTTGTTGTTGTTTTTATAGGTTATTATTCTCTACCTTTGACAAATTCTATGATTTAAAAATATTAATAGAGACAGCCAATGGTGTGGCAGTTAAGGTGGCAAGATCTCACATGGATGACTACGTGGTTCAAGTCCTGGAACCATGGCTTGAAAAACACATTGAAAATACATTTACATATGTGTGTGTGTGTGAGTGTGTGTGTGTGTGTGTGTGTGTGTGTGTTACCATACATAAAATGGTATGGAGAAGGGAAGTCATGTAAGAAATAAAAATGGTTGTATTGAGAAAATGTAGTACTGGAGATGAAAAGAGGATACAAACAACTGTACAAGACACCATTATCATCAAAGTATAGCAAAAGCAAAATAGGAGAGCAAACAAGAAAATATGGTGAAATACCTATAAAATAGTATTAAATGGGAGCTGGGAGGTGGTACAGGGAATAAAGGCGCTGGACTCCCACATGACTGACCACAGTTTGAATCCCGGACTTGGCGGCTTGCTTTTGCCCTTTCCCTTTCTCTCTTTCTCTGTCTGGGCAAATTAAAGAATAATAAATTAAATTAATAATTCTTTTAAAATATAGTATTAAATGTTTAATATTGTGACTATTGTTCAGGATGATAGCTAGGTTTGGGTGAACCCCAGGGCTGTTTCCAGCTCAAAAATATTTGCATACTCTTGTTTAGTTCATACCATGTAATTTCATGTTTCCTAAAAATTCACATGCATAATGACTATGAATTACACGTAGCACCAATAGCTCGGTAAATACAGCATGCAATATGGATTAATACAATTCAAACACACAATGTTATATCTGCTACCTTAACAAACATTGAGCACTTAGTACATGCAATACATTGAATACTTTATATGCGTGCAATGGAAATGCTACTGTTATTATTTTCTTTATAAAATAATTCACAAATTTAATTTCTCACTCTATTGATGCTATGTAATACATTACTTTCACTTATAGAAATATACAATAATGTGCATAATTCAAAATTGTAAACATTCAGTAATCACGTGACTGATTGTACAGTTTGAATCCTGAACCAGGGGCTTCGGGAACACACTGGGTGTGTGCGTGTGTGTACCCAGAATCCCAAGTGGAGAATGGAGGAGGAGGATTTGTGGCATGGTCATCCTCCTTGCCCAGGAGTGCTTCCTTACTTTCTCTCTTTCTGTCTCTCACTCTTTCTCTCTCTTTCACTCTAGCCAATGTAAGAGTCCTACGGTAAAATTAAAAGAAAATTCAGTTATCATAATATAAAATTAATTTTATCTTTTTATGTAAAATGATGTTAAGTGTTTCACTAAAATATTAGCATAACTATTATTTAAGAAGGAATAATAAAATAATTCTTCAAAGATATGACCCCAATCAAATTGAAATTTTTCCACGATCTGTCTTCTGTCCCTTTGTTCAACTCCACACTGCTTGTCCCTCCATTTCAGAAAAAGGAATGATTATGATGATCTTTCTTCTTTTTTTTTAAGAATTATTTTACTTAACTTCATTTATTTATTTATTTTAATTTGACCAGAGATGGACAGAGAGAGAGAGAGAGAAAGTGAGAAAGCAAGCCACCAGGGCTGGGACTCAAACCATGGTCAGCTACATAGAAGTCCAGCACCCTTAACCACCATGCCACCTGTTGGCCCTGTCATTTTCTACTTCTTATTAGGATGAGTAAATTAATTTAAAGGTAGTTAAGAATAAGAATACTATTATAAATAAAATTTGATAGGAAATAAATCAGGGATGAGGACAAAGAGAAATTAGTCTGAAGGGTAAGTGACTTTATAGATTTTTTTCTATTTTTAAAAGAATTATTTATTCATTCATTTATTTTAATTTGATTAGAGAGAGACACACAAAGAGAGAGTAAGTGAGAAAGCAAGCCATCAGGTCCAGGATTTGAACCATGGTCAGCTATGTGGGAGTATTCAATGCCTTAACCACCATGCCACCTACTGGCCTCAAGATTTTTCTATTATTTCTACAGTTCCTCCTATAATACAGTATAAACCATTAGTTAACATTTTTAATGATCAACTATTAGTTTTGAAAGAGCTAAAACAATACAAGTCAAAGAAATTAAGGATACAAGTATAGAGAATCGAAACAAAACATATCACAAATAACTACAATAAAGCAAAAAAAAATTTTTTTAGGTTTTTGCCTAGATACATGTGCTCTCCAGAGAGAGAGAGAGATACAGAGACAGTGAGAGAGAAAGTGAGAAATCATCCCCCAAGGAGTGACCACAATAAAATCCCCTCTCCTCCATTCTGGGATCATGGGCGATATGCACATGCACCCAGCATAAGTTTTGAGCCACTGTGTCCAGGACATGAACCACAGTTGTCCATGTGGGAGTCCAGCAACATCCTGCTACACCATCTGCTGATCCCAAAGTGGGAAACTTTTTAATGGCAAAGAATGCTGGACTGTCTCATTACAAGGCTGATTGAATGATCAATGTTATGGAAGGTATGAAAGCCCCCAATGTTACATGTCTTCTAGCATATGATACCCTTGTGTAATTTCTCACTCTTAAGTGGATAATGAATTTACTCATTTATAACAAATGGAATATAGCAGAAGCGATAGGATGTTACTTCTGGTATTGTTCTTAAAAGTCTGTGGCTTTAGGAGTGATAACTTTATCTTATTCTCCCTAGGATCTTTCATTCTGGGGGAAGCCAGCTGCCATGTTGTAAGGCACCTCTGTGGAGAAGCCAATGTGAGAAGAGGCTAAGACATGACAATAACCAACCATTGAGTGAGGGAACCAACTATTGATAAGAGGATCTCATTGTTTTCCTATTCATACACTCTAGTAGAGCCTTCCCATGGGATCAGAGCCCTGGTTAACATCTTGACTCTAATTTTATGAGAGAATTTGAATCAGAGAAAACTGACTGTATTAACAATATACAGAAATAACAACTGTATATTGGTTTAAGCCACTAGGTTTTGGAGTAATTTATCATACAGCAATAGATATACAGGAGTTAGCTTATGTAGGGAGAAAATGGCCAGGAGTTCTGGGAGTCTAACTGTATAAGCCAAATCTAACTCAATTCCACACTGACACTCTGTAATGGCAGCTTCTTTCTGCAGTTTAAATATTGATGGAGATGATAGACTGTTGTTCTTTGTGACTTTTAAGACAGTGACAATCATCACCCACTCCATTCTACTTTTTAGCTTCAGGAAATTATATGCCAATCCTGCCTTATTACAATTCCCTTAGAGAGAAGAGAGAATAATCCTGGTCTTTGCTATGAATCTTGCATTGTTTGCGGCCATTTCTAACTCTTGAACATACACTTTTTAAAATATTCAAATTCAAATTATGTTTAAAATGGTACATATTATATAGATCATCTAAATTTTAGGTAACAATCCATATTTTAACTTCACAGTCAATATAACAATATTTGATATACCTAAGAAGCATTTGCTTACTTCACTGGCAAATATCTGAAAGCAATTTATACATGTTATTTAAAATTACATGTTGTTAAACATTTTTTTAAAAAAAGGCTCCTCTCATCACAAAGACAAAATGAAAAAAATTTTTTTAAAAAAATATAGTAAGTCACTATCAACAGAGTAAAAAAAAGCAACCTATAAAATGGGAGAAAATATTTACAAATTATATATACCTCATAAGGTATTAATATCCAGCATACAGAAATAACTTAAAATTCAACAATGAAACAACATAATTCAAAAAAAGGCAAGGAACTGGAATAGACATTTCACCAAGGAACATATATGAATGGACAAAAAGCCTATAAAAAGATGCTCAACATCACTAACCATTAGGGAAATGCAAATCAAAACTCCCTCACACTAAGTAGAATGGCTATTATATTTTAAACAAACAAAGAAACAACAGAAAGTATAAGTGTTGGTGGAAAATTGGAATCCTTATTCACTATTTATGGGAAAGGAACATGGGAAATTGTATAGTCCCTATGGGAAACAGTATAACAGTTCCTCAAAAACTTTTAAAAAATAGAATTATCATACACTCTGGCAATTCTGTTTAAGAGTACGTATGCAAAAGAAATAAAAGCAGAGCCTCAAAGTGGTATTTGTACATTCATGTTTGCAGCAGCATTATTCACAATAATGTGGAATATAATATTCACAATAATGAGGAAGTCACCAATGATGGTTGGATGGATAAGTAAATGTGGTATGTACAACAATGGGATAATATTTGGCCTTTAAAAAGAAGGAAATTCTGACATATGTTACAATATGGATACATCTTAAGGACATTATAAGTGAAATAAGCTATATAAGGGCATGGGAAAAGGAGAATGAAGAGTTCTTTACTGGATAGAGTTTCAGTTTTGCAACACGGAAAATAAGTCTTGAGATGAATGGTGATAATAGTTACACAGTATGAATACATATAATACCGCTGAACTGTACACTTAAAAATGCTTACGCTTGTAAAATTCACGTTATGTGTATTTTATCACAATATTAAAATTGGAAAAAAATAGAAGGAATAAAATTAAAGACAGAATTCTTATAGGACAAAGTAATACCTGGCATTGTTTCCTAGTAATAGGTGGCAGAATTTCACAATGAGGAAAAGAACGGGCTCTTGTACACTCTAGCCAGTTGGTAAGGCTTTCAGAGTTCTGCTTTACTTCAGCACTTCGGTGTATTAAAGGCTTTGCCTTCCGTAACCGCAACTCCCACGGATCAGGCTCTTTTCTAAATGGTGAATTGTATATGCCCGGAATCTAAAGAAGAAGAAAGCAACTTTTATTTTTATCTTTAATTTTAATGTAAAATAAAAGAAAAATAAAGTTATATCATAGAATTTTTCATATAGTTACAGAACATTTTAACAGAAATTCTGGCTTTTAACCAGAGATGGACTTTGGATTCATGTAAGGAGATTTTACAAAATACACTATTTCATTTCTACTCAAGACCAACAATCTCAGCATCTTTCAAGACTGAACACTAAACACATTATGAAGTACTGATCTTTAGTTTCTATTTCCCACAAGGTATTTTTATATAATTGTTCCTAAGAAAAACAATAACACAAATACTTTAAGTCATCTATTTTGTATTCTGACCATAACTATGTATATTTAACCAAATCCTTTGGGTTTTTGGGAAGTCATGACTCATTTTTGTATAGAAAAGTATATCATGACTTGACCAACAACCTAATGTAAGTCATATGATCACTTACAAGAAGTCAAACAGACTATACTCAACAAATAATTTATTATTTAAATTATTATTCATTATAACTCTGATGACAACTACTTTAGAGATCTGTACTTTAATAATCAAATGAGTATCACATATAAGCTCTATTAAGTATTACTAAAATAACATCCTGTATTTAATAAGTAGTATTCCTGTGGTTAGGAGCTATACTTGAGAGTCACATTACTCTTGCAGTTCTGTCATTGACTTTATCATGCACTGTATCAAAATAGTTATGACGTACTTAGCATGGAGCCTGACGCACAAAAAAGGTTCAATAGATATATTTATGACAAATGTTAAATTCAAGTTTAGCAGACCATTTTCTGGAAATCTAATGTTGTTTGAGTATACAAATAGTATAGGACCATATTTTGATGGTGTTTGATGTATGGTTCCACAGAAGCACATATCAAAATATTTACATACATATATGTGTGTATATATACATATAAAACATACAACTGCATATTCATAAGAAAAAGTTACATTGTAAAGACAATATGATTTGTTTCACTTTTCTGTGCATACACTGGACTATGTAAGAACATATCCATTAAATTAATCTGTTCTGGGACCAGCAGTTAGCATAATGGCTATGTCGCTGGACTCCCATGTAGTCGACCGTGGTTCGAGTCCCGGACCCGCTGGCTTAAACTCACGCAGGGCGCGTGTGCATGCGTGCCCAAGATCTCAAGAGGAGAATGGAGGAGAAGGGATTGTGGCGTGGCCAATCCCCCTGGGGGGTGATTTCTCACTTTCTTTCTCTCTGTCTTTCTCTGTCTGTCTGGTGAGTGCACACACCCTATAGCAAAAACCTCTCAAAAAAAAGAAAAAAATTAATCTGTTCTAAGAACATGCTTTTCTCTTATCATATACATAAATATTCCTATTTGTTATATTTACCTCATGGCATCAGCAGTTAGAAAATATTAACTAGAATATCTGTGTTTAATTTTTTTTTTAATTTATATTTACAGGGGTCAGCAGGTAGCATGGGGATTAAGGCATAGCTGACTGCAGTTCGATCCTGGACCTGGTGGCTTACTTTTTCACTTTCCCCTCTGTTTATCTCTCTCTCTGTTCACTGAGTGCATATACCCTATAGCAAACTTAATAATAATATGAAGGACAAAAAAACTGACTTAAATAAATAATTATTAAAAATTATACTATAAGCATAATTCATTATTAAGTATCAACCTCTATCAAATACTTTCTCAGGTTGAATTCAGTGTCCTATACTAAAGGCTTAATAGCCTAGAGTTGTCTACCACAACACCTATCATATAATTTCATAGATATCTTTGTGTGCATCAGTCTTCCACATGCAACCAATGCAAGTACAAGGACTGTTTCAGGTACTGCTGCAATGTCAGGGCCTAGCAGAATACTAGGCACACAGTAAATGTTCAATAAATGAATGCAAAATGCTCACCTAGAATAACAATGCACAGTTCAAAAGGTCCACGAAAACCTTTATTTTAATCTTGTCTTCCAAAGGCAAACATACTATTTTAGTACAAACTTTGAGGTTTATTTCAAAATCTTATTGACTACTTTCAAATAACTCATAGATTATACCTTTTTCCTTTCTTAACACGTCACTTTCGATTTGCTTTTAAACACACTGTGATCTAGAAGTAAGTTATCACAGAACTATTTGACTCCGCCCCAGCTCAGCTTTGACTGTTCTACAATTGAGAACTAAATTTTATTGGATATAAAAGGTTAATGTAAATATATCAACATATTTTCAAAAGTATTTTAAAACTGGCTCTTCTTTCAAATGTATTCCTTATTACAATTGATACAAGAAAAATTATGTGCTGAAAACATTAAAGACAGTTATATAAGCCATTTTGAATGTCATGTTAACATTCTCTTGCTGTAACAGTAAATATATACAAAGTAGCTACCTGGATAGTTTAAATAAATATCAATACACGATAATATGTACGCATATTCACAATAGCTTTCAGTGAATAGTAATTTTTTAGTGGATCATAATTTTTAATATGATTTTTAGGGTGAATTTCTAAGTTGGAAATGTATCAACTATAATGGAGAAAAATAATAAATGTTATGCAATGTTTAAAGACGATTCTTACACAAAATATGACTAAATCTATATAATCTGTGAAAGAGATTTAAGAGAATATCATTCTGATGAGTAATGACCTAATCAACTGATGTCTGTTAGTTTATTACCAAAATTTCTACAACCTTACAGATTAAAACAGTAAAATACCATTTTAGCTAGATTATAATTTATCATTTAAAAATACCTATCTACCTGAATAACTGCCACCAGCTATTAACTTTGCCCCATTAGGAATCTTCTTTGATCTTCCACATTTGCATGCACGTGTATACATAGCCTAGATGGGAAATGCAAATAGATCGGTAGACATGATAGCTTTCTTAAATTATATTTTGCAACCTATATGGAGACCTCCTCATGTGTATTCTCTTTGCAATTTAAATCAAATATAGATAGAAAATATATTTTAATTGAATTTCAAATGTATCATTTAAAGTCTTCAAGGTGTCGGTATTTTAGCAATTAATTTAATACATTTGCTAACTTAGGTCAATAAAAACAGTTCAGTGCTCTCTCAAACCCTACAGCAAGATAACATTCTATTTATTTATATTAATAGAGTAGTATTCATTTACTTATTATTTCTTTAAGTAAATAAAACAACCGTGACTTACTATTGTCTTGACTGTCATATTTCAAAATTTGTATCAATAACAATTTATTGTTGATTTTTAAAAATATTACTATGAGTCACAAAAGATAGAGTTAACCCTGAGGGACTATGACATATTTTTTAGTTTTCACATTTTTCACAACTTAGAAGGGCTACTGCCAAGCTAGCTTTTGGGACTTCATTTTCAGCAATAATTTTTTAGAGTGACCAACACTATGGGGAAATCTGTGCTAACTGTTAAAAAAAAAAAAGAGAGAGAGAGAGAAGCCTACAACTGAGTTATTTGCAGTACTGTCATGCTAACATTCAACTCAATAAGACCCAAGAAATCTCAGGAGAGGACTCTGCTAATAGCTTCTAACTGACCTCCTTGCATCGGCCCGGCTGCTGACTGGTGGCCCAGTGGTGAATACGGCAAATGAGGTGTGAAAGCACTGATTTTTTAAAGGCTATGATTCTGACTCGTCAAAAGGGGGAAAAAAAGGCAATGAGTTATATAATAGATATATATTTTTCTTGAATTCCCCCCTTCAGACCTTCCATCATGGGAACTTAAGCATGACCCAGAATATTAATTATGTCGGGTTGAGCAACGAGCAAATGTACCATTTGTTACCCAGTCACCCTTAGCATTACATTAATATTTTGAACCATTCCACATTCCTAATAATCTATCGGTTGGGTCTTTTCTTCTCAGTTTTCATTCTTATACTTAAGCATTGTATAACAAAGTATTTTAAAAGTGCAATTGATTTGAAAACATATGAATACCCCTGTTATATTTGGACCATCTACTGTTTTATTTCATAAAGACTATTTTTTTTTATGACCACTTTCCACTCATACACTGACCTTTATTTTGTAAGTGCCAGGGGGGAAGCTATAGTCTAATTTTTTTTTCTTCTCTCTGTTATTGACATTTACTTTTAAGAGAAAGTTTCTGTAAAATAGGAAGGATATGAAACAGAAATGTGTGCACCTTACAATTCCCCAGTCACAATTACTAATGATTCAGTATATTTTAGCATATGGGAAATAATAAGTTCCCATGATTTCAAAAGTAACTGCTTATTCAAGAGATGAAGAACAATTAAGTAAACGGGGTAGCTGGGAGAATTCAAGTTTTACTTTTGCAAATGACAATTACACAACAAACAGGAGCCACTGATTGCCACAAAATTTAAAACTATTTTCTTGCTTCTTGATTTAAAATGTGTGAACACACTGAGAGAAACGGTTTTAAAAGGAGGCCTGTCTAAAATGCATTTGGTTTCTACATTTTAATCAAATATACTTTCAAAAAGCAAGACACTAAGCTAGTACCAAGGAGGAATGAAGATCTCTAATAACTAGAAAAGTAAAAGTGGACCAGAGAACTGTGAATGAAATATTTGCTAGGGTAGGGACTGCTGAATCAACACTGACCAATGCACTTCATCATAATTATCAGGACATACTAGTGCCAGGGGATTTATAAAAATCCCACTCAGCAAATAATTGCCCTGCTGTTAGGAGATAGTCAGAGTGTTAACACACTGTCACAGTCCAGCGTTTAGTAAAGATATTCTACATTCAATTACTCTTGCTGAGAACTAAAAGGAAACATGGTCATTTCTCAACTACAGCAGTTATGCTTCTACATGCATTTCAGACAATAGTCATGTAACCCTCAGATATAGTACCCCACAAGGAAGAAGAATTTTATGGAAACATTAGAATTCACAAAGAATACATTCAGTATAGAATTTATCTATATAAAGCAAGATTTTTTTTAAATCTATTACAAATGGCAGATGCTTTTTGTCTTTTTTCTTTCTGTTTAGTTAAGAAAATGATTTTTTAAATATTTTAGGTCAGATTACAGAATAATATGAAGTAAAATATAGACTCCAGAAAATCAAAAAAGTAACTTGAAGGGGATAGTTGGAGCTCATCTAGGGCCTTATGCCCTAAAGAATACTAAGGGGATCATTTCTGTCAATGGCACCAAGACATTTACATACTTTCTTTAAGACCATTTTCCCCAAATTCTTCAGTGGTGCAGAAGAGGGGGATACTTAAAAAAAAAAACAAAAACAAAAAAAACTGAGCTTGAGTTTCTTTAGAAAATTCTAGAGCTCCCCAGAGGTATACAGTACAAGAAGCAAGTAGATTTGTTGGGAAATTTCCTCCGAGAAGGCGCCTATATTGTGCTATATCTCCTTCATTCTAGAGCATACTCGTTTTTTCCTCTTGTATTTCATATACTGAAGAAAAACCAAAGGTACTCTTTGTTTTTTTTTTCCTTACACATAGAAAATAAATATTTCAAGTGAAATATTACCTTTGATGTAATTGACTTTACTATGTTAACAAAATGTATATTTTTAGAAATAATTATGGTAGCCTCATCAATATTAACACACATTAAGACATTCTCATAAAAAATTTTTTTTGAGAGATTTTCGCTATAGGACACGTGCGCTCACCAGACAGACAGAGAGAGACAGAGAGACAGAAAGCGAGAAATCACCCCCCCGGGAGGATGGTCGCGCCGCAATCCCTTCTCCTCCATTCTCCTCTCGGGATCTTGGGCACACACGCACACGCGCCCGGTGTGAGTTTTAAGCCACTGGGTCTAGGACGCGAACCGCAGTCGACTACGTGGGAGTCCAGCAACATAGCCATTACGCTAACTGTTGGTTCCCCTCATAAAATTTTGATTAAAATAAAATTTAAGTAAGATGTGATACTCTATATAATAATGCTATTCAATAAACACATGGAGTGTCTACTAACCTAAAAGCACATTGCTGGATGCAGGTGGGCACAAAGATGAAAAAAAGTGACCCCTGCCATCAAGGCATTCCCAGTCGTGGGAGAGATTAGGATTTTGTTACTCACTGTAACATGACTAGTATATAATAAGTATTCCTCTAATAATTGTTGTAGAAGGAGTATACATTAAAGACTGTGGTGAATGACATAAGTCAAAAATTCAGATTTACATAAAGAAGGAAAGAACATCTGAGTAGGAATAAGTCTAGATAAAATAAAAACTTTTATTCTTCTTATCTTTGGTTAGTCTAACAGATAACAGTTTGTTCAAAGTAATAACATATAGCTTATATAATAACATAAATATATATGCATAAATGAAATAACAGTAAGAAAATAAATGGGAGGAAGGAAAAGAAAGTACTTTGTTGTTATAAGGTACTTACAATACCCATGAAGTGACACAGAGTTATTTGCATGGGTTGTGAATGTGTGTTACAAACCCTAGGGTAACTACTAAAGTAAGTTTAAAAAGAAAAAAAAAAGGAGTCACTGACATGCTAAGAAAGAAAAAAAGCAGAATCACAAAGAACACTGAATTAAAATGAAAACATTGACAGAGTAAAGGACAAAGCACAGAGCAAAGAGCTACGGTAAAATCATAAGAAATATGGTAGACAATAATTCAACCACATCAGTAACCACTTTGGGGACCAGCAAATGATGTAGTGGTTACATCACTGGACTCTCCCATGCTGACCATGGTTCAAGTCCCAGACCCAGGGGCTTCAAAATCATGCCAGGTACATGTGCATGTGTGCCCAAGATCCTGGGAGGAGAATGAGAAGGAATTGCAGTGTGGCCATCCCCCCTGGGGGGTTATTTCTCATTTTGCCTCTCACTGTCTCTATCTGTCTCTGGCAAATACACAGGCCCTAAGGCAAAAACAAAACAAAACAAAAATTCTAAAAAAAAAAAAAAAAACCTTTAACATGGTCTACACCAATGAAAAGACATAGAGTGTCACAGTGGATCGAAAAAGATCTAACTATAATCCACTATAAATATTAAGACAAATACAGATAAAAAGTAAAGGAATGGCAAGGAAATACCATGCTAGCACTAATCAAAAGAAAACGGGAGTAGATATATTAACTTCAGAAAAAGCAGACTTCATAGCAAGGAAGGTTATTAAGAGTAAACAGGAGACTATTACATAATGATAAAGGACTTCCCAAAAAAGACATAACAATCTTTAATATCTATGTGCTTAGCAACAAAGTGAAATATGTGAGAGGCCAGCCTCACGGTGTAGTGGTTATGCACTGTGCATCAGGAGTCACAGCCCATATGGCTGACCACTATTTAACACATTAAATATGTGTATGTCCCCAAATCCTGACTGGATGGAGAAATTAAGGAACAAAAGATCATGACATGACATGACTGTTCCCCATTGAGGGGCTCTCTCTCTCTCTGTCTCTCTCTGTCTCTTTTTCTCTTTCTCTCTCACATACATACAAGCTCTTTGGCAATAAGAACATAATGAAAAATCTCATAGCACTTCAAGAAATAGAACTCACTATTATTGTTGAAGATTTTAATACTCTACTATCAAAAATGATATATCCAGCAGACAGAAAACCAGTAAGGACACAGTGGGATTTAAGAATTTAACAATACCACATATCAACTGGATATAATTGATATCTATTGACTATCCTACAATGGCAGAATACATATTCTTTTCAAACGTATATGGAACACTTGAGATAGACTACACCTTGGGTCATAAAACACACCTCAACAAATCTAAAAGAAAATAAACCATACAAAGTAAATGCTCAGACCATAATGGAATTAAACTAGACATAAATAGCAGAAATATAGCTGGAGATTCTACAAATAATTGAAGACCTAACAAAACACTTACAAATAACATACAGGTCAATGAAGAACACTCGAGAGAAATTTTAACATATTTTGAACTAAATGAAAATAAAAATAGAACTTATCAAAATTTATAGATAGCAAAAACAGTGCTTAGAGAAAGATTTATAGAATCAAAAGCAAATTTAGAAACTTAGATCTATAATCAGTAATTTTAAGATTCCAAACTAGGAAACTAGAAAAAGAATAGAAAATTAATTACAAAGTATGCTAAAAAAAGAAGTAATACAAATTAAAGCATAAAACAATGAAATTAAAGATAGTGAATCAATAGAGAAAAATCAGCAAAACCAAAAGCTATATCTCTTTTTAAAAGAATTGTAATCTTATTTATTCTTTCATTTATTTTAATTTGACCAGAGTGAGACACAGGGAGAGAGGGGGGGAAAGTGAGAAAGCAAGCCACCAGGTCCAGGACTTGAATTGTGGTCAGCCATGTGAGAGTGTCCAGTGCCTTACTCACTACACTACCCGCTGGCCCCAAAAGCTAGTTCTTGAAATGATCAATGAAAATTGGTAAACCTCCAGGCAGACTAGCTACAAAAGAAGAAGGAGAAGAAGCGAAGAAAAAGAAGTCATAATTACTGATATAAGAAATAAAAGAGAAGACATCACTACAGATTCTATGGATAGTAAAAGAATAATGAATATTATGAACAACTCTAGTTCCACAAATTTGATAACCTAGATGAACAACCAATTCCTTGAAAGTCGTAATCTGTCAAAACTTATAAAAAAAGAAACAGAATTTAAATAGGCATCTATGTATTAAACAAATCGAATCAATAATTAATAATGGCTAGATAGTAGTGCAGTTTTAATGCAATTGGACCCACACAGGAAAAGTCCAGAGAATCCCTGAGAATTCTGGATATGCATGTGCCCATGATCCAGGCTGGCTGGGATGGGAGTTGATCCCAGTATAAGGATCCTATTGTAGGTTCTCTTTCTCTCTATATCCCTCTCTCTCTCTCTCAGAATAAATGCATTAGCTTTAAAAGTGTTTTTTATTTAATACCCTTTCAAAACAGAAATCACCAGGCTCAAATGGATTCATCGTTAAATCCTACCAAACATTTAAGGAAAATATTATACCAGTGCCCTATAATGTGTTCCAAAAGATAAAATAGAGGGAATACTTCCTAATTCATTCTATATGGCCAGCATTGCTACAACAAAAATGATGACAAAGACATTAAAGAAAACTACAGACAATTAATATATAACTAATACAATCCAACACATCAGAAGACTAAGAAAAATATCAATGGAGAAAAATTAATTTATTTTAAATTTGCTAGAAGGAGGACCAGAAGTTGGCATAATGGCTATGTCACTGGACTCCCGTGTAGTCGACTGTGGTTGGAGTACCAGACCCGGTAGCTTAAACTCACGCCAGACGCATGTGCATGCGTGCCCAGGATTCTGAGAGGAGAATGGAGGAGAAGAGATTGCAGCATTGCCATTACCCCCCACTCCGGGGTGGGTATTTTTTGCTTTCTATCTCTTTATTTCTCTCTGTCTTTCTGGCAAGTGCATGCACCCTATAGGAAAAACCTCTCAAAAAAAAAAAAAATTGCTAGAAGTTTGGGCTGGCAGGTGGTATGGTGGTTAAGGGTGTTGGACTCCCACATGGCAGACTACTGTTTAGTCCTGGACCTGGGGCTTTCTCTCTCTCTCTCTCTCTCACTCGCTCTCACTCTCGCTCATGCTCTCCCTCTGTCCCTCTCTGGTTAAAGTTAAAAAAATAAATAAAGTTAAATAAAATACAGTTAACATCATACTTAATAGTAAGAAACTAAACATTTGCTCACTGCAAGAGGACAAGAATGTCTACTCTTACTGATCTTTTTTAACAGTGCACTAGAAGTTAAATTAAATTACTGGAGCATGAATAAATTGTAATACAAGAAAAAGCCCTGAACATCCATCTCCCCAAGAGAACATACAGATGACAATTAAGTATATAAAAAGATAGCAAATATCATATGTCATTAAAGAATTATAAATTAAATTAAAATAAAGATACCACTATATACCTAGTAAAATGGCTTAATCCAAAACACCAACAGTGCTAGTAAGGATTTGGAGCAATAGGAACTCTCATTCATCATTGGCGGAAATGCAAAATGGTACAGCCACTTTGGAACTCAGTATGACAGTTTCTTATAAAACGGAATACATTCTTATTATACCATCCAGCAACTGTGCTCTGTAAAACTTAACCAATTAGCTGAAATCTCATGACCATTCAAAAGCCTGACCAGAAATATTTACAGTAGTTGTTTTCATAAGTGCCAAAACTTGGAAACAACCAAGATGTTTATTGGTAGGTGGACAGATAAATAAACTATGGTACTTCTGACAATGAAATATTATTTAGCTTTAAGAAGAAATTACATCTCACAGTGTGAAAAGACGAGGAGATACCTTAAATGTGTATTCCTAAGGGAAAGAAGCCAATATTAAAATGCTGAACGATTTCAACTCTATGTGACATTCAGAAAAGGACAAAACTTCAGAGACAGTAAAACGATCAGGGCTTTTTTGGGAGTTAGAAACGTGGGGGGATAAAAGGCAGAGTACAAAGGATTTTTTAGGGCAGTGAAATTAATCTGTAGGATATTATACTGGTGAATATGTGTTGTTATACATTTGTCCAAATCTACAGAATGCACACCACCAAGACTGAACTCTAATGGAAACTGTGAGCTTTGCCTGCTAATGATGTGCCAATCACTAATGGTACGAATGTGGTGCAAGATGGTAGTGGTGGGAGGATGTGTATATATATATATATATATATATATATATAGGGGTAAGGGTTTATGAGAAATTGCTATACTTCCCTATCAATTTTTCTGCACAGCTAAAACTACTCTAAAATATAGAGCCAATCTTAATAAAAATTAAGTATTTCCAGCTGTTTAGTCTCTTAAACCAAAACTCTGAGACTCATTTTTGATCATTGATCTTCTGCACTCCCTTATACCTAACCTACCTATGAGTTCTATTAATTGTATCTCCAAAATACATTTCAAATACACATGTTTCTCATTTTTCTTCAGCTGCTCTTTTTAGTTCCCTCTTCTTCCCCATCTACAGGGAAGTCAGAGTAATAATTAAAAATAAAACAATTGGTCTAGTCCCTTACTAAAAACCTTCAGTTTTTATGTTAGCTTTTCAATGCACCTAATAAAACAAAATGTACTTTCTTCTCTGCTAATCTCATGTCACCGTTCTCTCCATTCTTTGCTACACAGCAGTCACACTGTCTGTTTCTCTCATTTTCTCTAAACATGCCAACCGTATCCATAACTCACACTCACCAAAAATACTTTCTCATCTGCTTATTCGCCTGGACAAATCATGTACTGCCTTTAAAAATTACATTAAACATTACTTCCTTAGAAATATTTTTCATGACCCACACACATTTTAAATTAGATTTCCTATTATATTCTTTCTCTCATAGTACCTTTATTATTTTCTTTGTGGCTCTTATAACTTTTTAAATATATGTAAATTATATTTGCTTTTTTAGTGTCTATCTGTCTTTCCAAGTAGAGTTTATGTTCCCTTAGGCCAAGAACCATGTCCATTTTCTTGCCCTCTACACAAGTTAATCTGGTGGTTCTCCATTCTGACTGCATATTAGTCATTTGAGAAACTAGAAAAATGAAAAGCTTCTCCCTAGAGTGACTCAATTAGATTCTTTAAAGCACATGTCTGGATATGTGTCTAGTTTAGCTTTGTTTTTACAGCTGATGTGTACCCAAAATTGAGAACCTTGATTTATGACCCTTTTCAATACCTGTTGCAGAGTAGAGAACCAATCTGAAATGATCTGAATAAGTCATACAAGACCAGAGGTCTGTAGAAGAGGTGAAAAGTTCTTATTCAAAGGTAAGGAAAACAGCAAAGGAAATACAAGATTGGATGACAAGGAACATTCCATAAAAGTGGAATTAAAAGACACGGGCACTGGTGGAAATAAGAGGATATGGAGACACAGAAATGCTTTGGCTCGGAGCCCAGGAAAAGATGGTAGAAAGAAGAGCACTTAGGTAAAATATTAGTATCTATTTTGGAGTTAATAGGATAGAGTTTCCCACAGAACATTCAGATTGAGGAGCTCAGTATACAGTTGTCAGAGTAGGTCTGGAACTTAGGAAAGAGGTCATAGCAAGCAACTGGGGAGTCTGAGGAATAAAAATAGCTGAAGGTGTGAAAAATGAATGATGTCACTGAGGCGTGTAGGCTGAGAAAAGGCCAAGGAAAAAGTCTGATTGTGCACATTTAAGAAGTAAGTGGGAGAAGAGAAGCCCTCGAAGTGCACTCAAAAGAGAAAACAGCAAGGAAGGAGAAGCAGGACACAAGAGAGAAGGTGGCTTCATGAAGGAGGTCAGCAGAGTCAGAAGCTCCAGAGAGGTGGAACAGCATGAGGATGAAGAATGCACCACCGGAATGGTAATTAGACGGTGACAGATGACCTCTGCAAAAGTAGATTCTGTTCTTGTGGCAAAAATCATATCATAATTCACAGAACGTGAGACAAGAAAGAGGAAGTGGGGACTGGATTTCTCTTTAAACATACTGTATTTAAAAAACAAAACAAAACAAAACAAAAAAACCTTTGTTAGAAGATTCTATTTAAAAAACTTTCTAGGAAGTGTTCCTCACTAAACAATTCTCTCTTTACCTGTAAATACCAGGCCCCTATTTCATTGACCCCTGCAAGAACTGGACTAAAGTTACTTGGTTTCTTGCTTAGGCTTCTTCTCAAGGCCTGCCTCTTTAAACCCTAGCAATGTACCACTCCCATCCCCCATCCACCTACCACCACCAGTGTAGCCTTGACTTTCTTCTCCTCTGTCTGCTACTCTGGAAACCTCTGAAGATTTTGCTTTAATTCCTGTTTAACTATTTGAGTCATCACACTGGTAAATTTAAATAATTAGAAAATGCTAATAAGTACCGATATGGATGTATGTGCACATTGAGAATATTCTGTTAGGGTTGGGATGTCTGTAGTTTCAGTGCATCATGAAGGAAGAGAAGGGGTTGTCTTGGGATATTCTCAGAACATAACAGCAAGATGTGCAAAAGAACAGAAACTTTATATTACTTTGATGCTGAAGTATGAATAGCCCCATGTGATAAGAGAATAAACAAAACGCACAGCAATTACTTCGGAAGATTGAGAAGGAATGAGTAAAGAGTAGGAGAAAAAGTGACCACAGTTTCACAAAAGCCGAAGGAAGTATCAAAACCATAGCAGTGGTGAGCAGTGTGTAAATCTCAGAAAGGTCCCGTGTATTTACAATTAAGAGATTTCTGGTGGCCTTGTCAAGAGTTATTTTCAGCACAGTAATAGAAGTGGACACCTAATTCCTCAGAAATTCAAAGACTCTTTACTGTGACCTCTAATATACAATCTCTGCATATTCCAACCTGGTTTATTATGCATACTAATGATGCCTGCATGTCCTAAGAAAAATAAAATAAAATGGCAAAATATGTTTTTATAACCACCATCTCCTTTCCATTATATATACTCCCTCCCTAAAAACTTAATATTTCCACTTGCTCAGTTCTATATAAGATTTGACTTGAAAATGATTTCATAGTCTGGATTTAAAAGATGACTTTTCAAGACAATTAATTGCTGAAAGAAATACAGGCAAAATTAGAGAACTAGAAAGGTGAATAAAATTTTTCTTTTGCTTAAGAAAATGTAACATAGACTTGAGCATTCATCAAACTTTATTCCTGGTGTTATATGGGGTTTTGCAAGAAACTGACTTCCCGTGGGTTTTTGAAGAATAATTACGTAGGCAAACAGGATTAAATATTAGGTTTAATCAAAGTATAGGACTGATTGCTCTACAGAGCAATGCAGTGTTGCCTTAATCTGGTTGGCCACAGTCTTGTGTCCACATGTTAAAGATTTTTGGATCACTTTTCTCTCACACAGTCTTGTTCTGTAGACCTGTGGCTTCTTATATGGAATTTGCTAATTAAGACCCTATTAGCTACAGATTATACCTGCTACTGTGTGGTAATTAATTGAGCTAAGAGATTAGGATTTTTCACTTTTCTGTAAGTTATCCTTCAATACAAAATGTACTATTTTAGATTATCTTTTACATTCCTTTTTTGTTTCTGATCTCTTTGAGGATAGGGAGCCCTCAAAAATTTCTACTATGCTTCAAAACCATGTTATCTTTTATCACCACTCAAACTGTAAGCCCCTCTGATGGTAATATAATTTGACGAAAAAATAATTAGGAGGAAAGTAATTTGGTTAAAAGAAGTTGGTCAATACAACACTTTGATAGAAAGATCGATTTGGTCCAAAATGAATAAAAGCCCTGAGTCTCTGGTCTTTGGGTGTGCTATGAGGTTGCTTTATAAGTTTCTGTGTGTCTTTAATATTTCTGTTACTTTGCACATCTTGTTGCTGTTATCTTCTACTTCAGTCACAAAATATATTGACATCTCAGATGGTGCTAAATATACCAGTAATTTTTTTCTATTTTAAAAATTTTGAGAAAATAGTTCCTCCACTGTACTTTTTAACTCATATTTACTTTTAGTCTATTACATCATAACTACACTATCTGAAACAGGAAAGCACAGCAATTTCAATTTCCCACAATAGGAGATGTTTAGATTAATTTGCTTTTTGGTCAAATTGCCTATATCCAAATGATTTTCTGCCAAATTAACCACAGCTCTCTCTTATCTATATAGTACTCATTCTCAAATTCCTCTGTTCCCAACATTTCTATATATAAAATAAAAGATTTATTATAGAAATTGTATGCTGAAGAAAGGTTGACAGACTGAAACATGGAAGATGGTCCAGTTTCAGTCCAAGACCTGAAGGAGACCCTCAGCCTAGAGTACAAAAGTGAAAGACCTTGGAGTCTGTCTGGCTTGGAGGGTGCCAAGGCCAGGAGTCAGGAGGAACATAGCAGAAAAGTGCTGAATGGAGGAGCAAGTTTGGAATAGGCAATGTGTGTAGGAGTGGAACATACAACATACTCTGAAGTAGGGGGAACAGAATCTCATTTCCTCTATGTATCTCTCTCACTCTCTTAGTTGATGGAACAATGTCCACCTACACAGAAGATGGGTCTTCCTCTCTCAGGCCACTGACGTACATGCCCCCCTTGTCTGGATATGTGTGTCACTCTTACAGACATGCTTATGACATACTTATAAACAATGTTTCACTAGCCTTCTAGGCATTCTTCAATCCAGTCAAGTTGACATCCAACCATCATACCATCTATACTAAATAACTTCGCCATTTTTCTCCAACTTTTCAATAAACATTATCTACTTTTTCCATTATAATTTAAATTCCCTCCTTTGCAGAACATCATTTTCCTTACAGTTCTACTGAGCAAAGCATTTTAATATTCCTCTGTATGAAAGTAACTATGGATAGATCTTCCTTAACCCAGTTACCCATTGTCATTTTCAACTCATCTACTTTCTTGCTATCTGAATCTCTTCTATTTCCTTCCTTATGGTTATCATAAACAGACACATTAGCCATTCCCCTATTTTCACAATAGCCTTTGGCACCTGCATTGTCTTTTGTCTAACTGTGTTTTCCTAAATAACTGTCTTCTTTTTGTCCTCACTAAGTTGCCTATTCTTTTGAGTAGCCTGGCTAATCACATTAATCACTGAAGGCCCTAATGCCAAACATCTTCCCATAGTCATTTGGCTGTGCTCCCAACAAAAATCCTTTAAACTGTGCAGTAGAGTTTAGGGGTTATGAGTATGAGTTCTGGGCCTAGATTGACAAAATTTCAATTCTCAAGTCTATTTTTCACTTCATAATCTTAGTCTGTATTATTTAACTGCACTCCATACATCAGTCTTTTCCTCTGTAATGATGAAACTACTTCACAAGATTGGGGAAGATTAAATATGCTAATATAGTTAAAGGACAATGAAGAGTTCAGGTCATTACTTAAGTACTCAATAAATGCTAACTTTAGTTTTTAAAAGATGGTTTCATACACTGACCTTAGGTTTCTTATTCATCTCGTTGTAACTTATCAATAAACTGGGGATAGTAACAGTCCACCTTATAGGGTGATATATGAGAATTAAGATAAATAATGTGCATAATATACTCATTTACTCATTTACTTGGCTCATAGTAAGCATTCAATAAATACTAGCTGTTATTACTGTTATTCTGTATTCCAACAATAACAAGTTGTTAATAATGCTGCAGTAAATCATATAACCAGTCATACTGGTGACATTACGTATCTGTGGACTTCATTCCTAGTTGGGCCCTCAGTGTCACCAATCAATCTTCCCTCTTTTATTCTTCTGAGTATTATTTTAGAAGATAAATCAGAATATTGAGTCCTCAAACATTAATACTTCAATATCTGACCTTCCCTACAAAAGTATCCATATAAGATCCTACTCTAATTCTATTCCTTCCTGACTTGACTATTAAGGTCTTTTTATACCAGTTCAAGTCTTCACCTTTATGTTCTTCACCACATCCTTTTACCTACTCTGGGTCTATGCTTATTTACTTATTTCATCTCTCCTGTATTTATTGTCACGCTTTCTCTCCCACGTAGCTCTTTTTCTTCAGAGAGATTTTTGCTATAGAGTGCATGTGCTTGCCAGAGAGAGAAACAGAGAGATAGAAAGCAAGAAATCTTCTCCCCAGAGGGGATGGCCATACCACAACCCCTTCTCCTCCATTCTCCTCTCAGGATCTTGGGCACACACACACACATGCCCAGCATGAATTTTAAGTTGTCGGATCCAAGACTCGAACCATAGTCATGGTCAACTACGTGGGAGTTTAGCAACATAACCACTATGCCATCTACTGGCCCATATCTCTCTTGCCCTTCTTAGCCAAATTTCCACACTGGCTATTCTTACTAGTAAGAGTTATTTTGACTATTCTTTTTGTGCTTTGGCAAATATCATGCCTCATTTTGTCATTAAATATACTGTAATCTCAGATGATGCTGAATATATCAATAAAAATGGTTTTAGGCTCAATTGGTAGAAAACTAAACTACAGTGCTGGAAGCCATGTGGTTGATTGCAGATTGGGCACATGTGCGTGTGTGCGTGCCCAAGATCCTGAGAGGAGAATGGGAGAGAAAGAATTGGGTCGGCTTGAAAACCACCAGGCCATATGTCTGGGATTCTTAGGAGCTAGAATACTGGGGAAAGGGGATCATAGCATGCCTAATCTCAGGTGAAGATGCTTTTCTCTTTTTTTTGTCTTTCTCCTTGTCTCTGTCTCTCATGTATACATATGTGTTCTTTATTACCAATAAAACAAATTTTAAAATATACATATAGCTTCAGTCTTATCTTTTGGGAATTCTTTCACTGACCTGGGTGTTCGTTACTTAAAAGAAACATTATTAGTCAGTTCAAGAATGAGATGTCAAAGACATTTGTATTGTTATAAATATCACCTCATTTTGAAAAATTATCACAGAACGATGTGTAACTGGGTATTAGATAGAACTCCCTTTGTTTCAGAATTTCAGTTGATGCCTCAAGGATGAAAATACTAAATAGATGACAAGTGCCCAACCTTATTCCTCTCCTCGCAGCTCTTTTCCTGACAGGATGAGCACATGGCCTAAGAGCTGTTGTACATGCCCATGGAGCCTTGCTTGGAGGGCCTTGCATCTGAGACATGTCCTTCCCAATCTCCTTAGGTTTGAAGAAACCAATAAGCTCACAAAGCATTAAAAACTGATAATATTGAATATGTTATCTAGTATATAGTTGTCTTTAAGTAAATAGAATCTTAAAGATATCATTTCACCCTTCACCCATGAAAATACTCTTGACCTTTCTCAGACCCCTTTATCCCAAGCCATAGATAGCATGATTTTGAAGATAGCCAGATCTGAGATTGAATTTAAGCTTCACTCTATCTAGTTATGTAATGAACATTCTGTAATAGCTTCCCCTCTGCCAATATTTTGTATATAAGATTTTCCCTTCAAAAAAAGCACATAAAATAAGTTTGATTACATACAACTAGTTACTAAAAGTTATTATAGTTTTCAAAATAATTTTGTTTTAGTTACAGGTTTTTAAAAATAATTTCAAAGAAGAAATAGTGAATAACTGGGATTAACATAAAATAAAAGCTGCTTTTCTTGTTTTGAATAAAAAATATTATAAATCTGCTTTAGGACATGCATATAAATCATTAGTTTATTAGGCAATTGATACTATTTGTGAGCCTACTTTGGCATTAGAAACTAAGGCTATCAAAATATTGGTTTGTCAAAAACAAAATGACACATTTTTGCATAGGAAAACATAGAAAAGATACATCATGATGCTTCCAACAACCCAGTAGCACAGTTGCTTTCCTTCATGAATTCATCTACATTAAAGGGAAGGAGATACAACTGTAACACCAATGACTAATGTTATACTACTCTGCCTTGGAAGATCAAGAAAAACTAAATGATAATGTTAACATTCAGTTAATAGTTGACAGAGAATTGATTTTGGTATGCATTCAGACATAAAAATGCAGGTAAAATAAATGAAGTCACTTCAATGTTTGGAACTATCATAGATGTTCATTAGTGAACACAGCAAAATAAAATAGTAATCATTAATATGATGAGTACACCAAAAGTGTATGGTCTTAATGATTCCGTTTACTTAATAAACTATGAGAATGGAAATTATATGCATATATATGCACATATGTTTTTAATTATAAAAATATTTGCTACAGGATACATGCACTTACTATAGAAAGAGAGAGAAACAGAGAAAAAGGGAGAGGAAAATGAACCCTCCCTCATAGGGAATGGTCACACCACACTCCCATGTCCTTCATCTCTTCCTCCTTTCAAGAATTGGGGCATGCATGTACACATGCCCAGAGTGTTTCTCAAGCTACCAAGTCTGAGACTTGAAATGCAAAGCTGGCCATGTGGGCTGGCTGTCCCAACCACCAGGCCATAGAGCTGAACCTATATGTTTTAATTTAAAAGTAAATGCAAAATAGGAACTAGCAGATGGCATAATGATTACATCACTGGACACTTACATAGTCAACCATGGTTTGAGTCCCAGACTCAGCAGCTTAAACTCGTGCCAGGTGCATGGGTGTGCGTGTCAAAGATCCCAAGAGGAGAATGGAGGAGAAAGGATTGTAGTGTGACCATCCCCCCGGGGGTGATTTCTCACTTTCTGTCTGTTTGTCTGTCTTTCCAGTGAGCGCATGTGCCCTATAGCAAAAACAAACAAACAAACAACAAAAAAAAAACCTTTCTTAAAAGAAATGCAAAATAAAGCTGAATAAAGTTAGGGAAAATTCTCTAAAATTCAACTCATTATAGGAACTAGTAAACTAATTAGGAATGTTTTATATTATATAAGCACCCTAAAAAGGGAAATTTTCTCTAACCTAGGAGATTATATGCTTTTCAGCATAATAATGACTATTGGAACATGCAGCCTACTTATTTTAGGTCCAAAGGAGAGTTGACAAATTAAGATTTAAAGACTAATTACTTTTCTTTTCTCTCTTCTCCATACCTTCCTTTTATTTTCTCATATTATTTTATAGTCTCTTGTGATAGCATGTGAATAACATAATTAATTGTTGAATGAAATAATTCCAACTGTTAAATGATATAGTAGATAGAAAGAGCAATTGACAAGACTATTAGTTACATAGAAAACCTGTCGCTTTACATTAAAATATCTAAACTCATATTACACCAAAATTAAACCAGTTTTTAAAAAGAAAACATTGTAATTTCCTTTTGGTTATACACCTTTCATGATTGTAATAAATACATAAAATAATGAGCAAATTTTCTATGTCTTTAAAAATATTTGCTCACTTTATATTATATAAATACCCAATCAAAAATTCATGGATGATTTCTTGTGTTGCACTATACCTTAATTTAACCTCAAAAGTTATGAAATACAAATAGTGAACTCAATGACCAAATTAGTTATACTAGTCAGTGTTTGACTATCTTAACCACTGAATCAGGTAAGTATTCATTTTAAGAAAACATTTGGGAGTATAAGCTCTCTATGTTCCTAGTTTTATTGTGAAGGGCCATGTCTGCTTAATTACAGGGTGCATGGAGTGGAGAATAGGGTAAGGTGAAGAGCAAAGGAAGAAAGAGAGGGGAAAAAGGAAAGTGGATTAGATAAAAGCCCCAAAACTCAAAATTTAACCACTGGATATGCAACTAAAAGATTTCTAAAATTTTAAATTTTGGAGACACAGGGAAAGCAAGGTCTAAACTTTTTTTTTTTTTTCCTTAAGAGATATTTTTGCTATAGGGCGTCTGTGCTTGTTGACAAGACAGAGACAAAGGGAAAAAAAGGCAAGAAATCACCCCCCCAGGGGAGATGGCCATACCACAATCCCTTCTCCTCTGTAATCCTCTCAGGATTTTGGGTACTCATGTATACATGCCCAGAGGGAGTTTCAAGTTGCTGGGTCCAGGACTCAAACTGCTGTTGACTACTTGGGAGTCTAAACATTATGCCATGTGCTGGTAACAACTTATATTTCTAATCACATAGAAGAGTTAGGATAAATCATGGTCTAACAAATTCCATCTCTTCATTATCAGATATAACAGCTTCTAATTCATAACTGGTCTCAATCCAAAATGTCTGAAGTATTTCAAGAATTATAAAAGCCACAATGACCCATAGAAATAAATCTTTATATTTACAAAACTATTACAACCCCAATTATTTCATCAGATCTAGTAGACCATCGGCCTAACTCTTCTGTGTTTTTAAGTTTTGGGTTTCATTAGAGTATAAATTTAATTATTGAAACAAAAGGAACCACCAAACTTTAGTCTTTTCTAATCAATGAAGAAAATTATAGAATCAATTGTAATTAACATAACAACATTAGTTTTTATATAAAACCAACAGAAATAAGTAAATACTAATTAAGTTTCGATTACCACATATAAAATGTTTGTATACGATGCAATTTAAAGTATGGTTTGCTGGGGTAGGAAGGTTCAGGCGGAGGAAGACTTTGCAATGAGTGAAGAAATGGGAACTATACTTGTTATTCCTTTTGCCCTAATTGTTTTCTGACCTTTGAATTTTCTATTCAAACTTTATTTATGTTTGTATTTGTGTGTGTGTGTATTTAATACATATTTATATCTGTTAATACATATTTCTTCATACCTAATTAAAAATTACATTTCATTGGCAGATACACACATAAAATCATCCAGTCTATCAAATGAGAATAAACAGACCATGAGTTTGATATCTACTTTCTTTTTTTAAAATAGAGTAAACTATGAGGTCAGCAAGTGGCATGGTGCTTAACCAGTCCAGCAGATGCTAGACTCCCACACGGCTGACTGTAGTCTGAGTCCCGGACCTGGTGGCTTGAAAATCACATTGGCACATGGGTGTGCATGCCCAAAAGCTGAGAGGGAGAATGGAGAAGGAATTATGGCATGGCCATTCCCAGGGGACTGTGGGGAGGGGGACATCTTACTTTCCCTCTCACTGTCTCTCTGGCCAGTGCACGTGCACTATGGCAAAAACCTTGAAAAAAGAGAGCAAGAGAGAGAGAGCTAAAGAAAAGCAGGTGCTTCAGTTCCAAAGATAGACTAAAATAATAAAGTTCATTTAAATGTCTGGATGCTGCATCTGAAATCTGTTGTAGAGATGTGCTATAAGTACATTAAAACTTATTTGAGTGGGCCAGGAGGTCGCATGGTGGTTAGGGCAGTGCACTCTCACATAGCTAACTGTGGTTTGAGTCCCGAATCTGGTGGATTGAAAATAAGGCCAGGTACATATGTGTACTGCAAATCCCAGGAAATTAGAGAAGGGAGTGCAGTGTGGTCATCCCTCCTGGGGTGTGATCTCTCACTTTTTCTCTCACTTTCTCTGGTGAGCACACACAACTTCTAGAAGGAAAAAAAAAAACTATGTAAGTAAATAAATAAAAAATAATAAAAACCTATTTGAGTACGTTTAGTAGCAGGGTCTTCACACAATATACAAATGAAGTTTGTATACAAATAAATATATTTATCCTCTGAGTGAAATGATAAGAATGAGATACCCCACACACACAGAGAGAGAGAGAGAGAGATTAAGAAACTGTTTTACCTAAGTGGTTCTTTTTAAGTAAACTTTGAATTTACCTTTGCCTCTATCAGGCAAAATCTTATTTATTAAAACAAATTTTGAGTTCATTTTTGCCTCTGTTTCTGAGATGTGTGGAAATTACAGAGGGCATGGGGCGAAGAACAGAAAAAAAGATTCATTTGGTAACAACAATACTTTTTTAATCACTTTATTCTTTCTCCTCAAAGAGAACTGACAACTGGTAGTATTTTCATCCCTTTCATATATTACAGGATAAGAAAAACTGTAATGCTAAAGAGGGAGGAAGTAAAGTGTGAAAGGTAATAGCGAATTCATTCTCCATGCTAGTTCAGTCCTTGGCCTTTCTGAACAGAGACTGCCAATAGTAACATCGTGTGATGATTTCGTGATGAAGACTGTTCACTTGGGACTGAAAACAAATGACCAAACCAGAAAGCCAGCCTCTTAAATTGAGGATCCAAAGATCATAGGTCAGATCTTTACTCACTACATAATCTTCTGGAAGGAATAAACCTACCAAATGTACAGAGGGAACAAAAAAAGTACCAAAGAAAATTCCATTCTCCAGAAAGATAACTGCAGCTTTGTAGACTATTGTGGAGATAAATATAATTGTAAGCTTTTCACAGGAAGCCACCATAGTTACTTAAGCTTCGTTCTAGTTTTCTTCACCCTTTTATCCACAGGCCCTATTTTCTCTATCTTTGCACCTGAACTCACTCTAAATCAATAGCTAGTACTCAGTACTCACCAATTTCAGAGAAAGGGGGAGAAGAGATTACTGAATTGAGGTTACTCAAGAAGCAGTGCATAGCCTTTCAAAATAGATAACTGGATAGTCATAAGTCCAGGATAAAGTTCCTTTTAAGTAGGGTGTATTTAGGAAAATCAGATGTAGACCACAAGCGCATATTTGTACTGCAGAGTTGTACTGAGGATACCCTACATCAAGATTTATTGGGGAACCAGCAGTTAGCGTAATGGTTATGTCGCTGGACTCCCACCTAGTCAACTGTGGCTTGCGTCCCAGACCCGGTGGCTTAAAACTCATGCCGGGCGCGTGTGCATGTGTGCCCAAGATCCTGAGAGGAGAACGGAGGAGAAGGGATTGCGGCGTGACCATCCACCCTGGGGGGTGATTTCTTGCTTTCCGTCTCTATGTCTCTTTCTGCCTGTCTGGCGAGCGCATGCGCCCTATAGCGAAAAACCTCTCAAAAAAAAAAAATGATTTATTTACACTATAGAGTTTTGCAATTTTGAACAAGTTACTTCATCTTTCAGACCTAGGCTTTTTGTTTCCTTTTGTTTGGTTTGGTTTTAGTTTTGGTTTTTTAATCTGAGGGCTGGAAAGATCCCAGGCTGCAGAGCTAGGCGGTGGCATGGTAGTTAGGGTGCTGGACTTCTACATGGTCAGCTGTGGTTCGACTCTCAGAATGGGCGGCTTACTTTCTCACTTTCCCTCTGTCACTGTCTCTCTCTCTCTTTGGTGAGTGCATGTGCTCTATAGAAAGAAATAAAATAATAATAAAAAATAAAAATTAGGGAAAAAAATCCCAGGCTGCTCTAGCATATTCCAATGAGAACCCTATGTTAGTTTGAATTCCTATTGTTAAAGTTTTCTTTATGAAAACATTAATACACCTACTGGACATTTAGCAAAGGCAAATATAAGATACTTCATATAAAATGTATCTATCTCCCAAACCGATTCTGATTTACTGCCAGACCTCTGTA
>NW_006159982.1:4383494-4401073 GCF_000334495.1 Tupaia belangeri chinensis | reverse complement strand
CCATAGTGAAGTAGCTGGTAATGCGAGAAATAAAAATTTGTTGTTGAGAATGCTGTGTGATGTAGGAAAAAAATAAGAGGTATCCCAAAGTGATATAGTTAAAAACCAATAGTAAATAGCAATGAACCTAACTAAGCAAAATGACAAAATTGACAAGTTCCTCCCGCATGCCTTCTTAATGTTCTTTTTCATGTCATAAATACCTACTTTCCTCCCCAGATATCCCATAAGTTCCTTATACCTTTAGCATGCCTGGATTCACTCTCCCCTTACAAAACTCATATCCTCTTAGGACTTCATGCCCTGAGTATTGTCTCAGAGTTCTGGATGTACTTTTCTTCCCTCCTCTTATCATAAGTTGTCCACAATCTAGTAATATTATTTTTCATTGAGTTATATTAATAAGGACAGTTTAAGGGCTAATATGTCTTCTTTCTAAAAGTATTCTAATAGGAGAAATGAATAGCTTTTTTGAGAGAGAGAGAGGTTTTTGCTGTAGGATGCATGCACTTGACAGATAGAGAGACAGAAAGTGGGAAATCAATTTCCAGGGGGGAATGGCCATGCCACAATCCCTTCTCTTCCATTTGCCTCTTGGGATCTTGGGCACACACACAAGCACCTGATATGAGTTCTAACCTACTGGGTCTGGGACTCAAACTGCAGTCAACTACGTGAGAGTCCACAGGGACATAACCATTATGTCATAGGTTGGTCCCAGAAAGGAATTCACTTTTTTTTTTTTTTGAGAGGTTTTTGCTATAAAATGCTTGCGCTCGCCAGAAAGACAGACAGAGACAGAGGGATAGAAAGTGAGAAATCAACCCCAGGGGCATGGCCATGCTGCAATCCCTTCTCCTCCATTCTCCTCTCAGGATCTTGGGCACGTATGCACATATGCCCGGCTTGAGTTTAAGCCACCTGGTCCAGGACTCGAACCGCAGTCAGCGACACGAGAGTTCAGCAACATAGCCATTACGCTAACTGCTGGTTCCAAGAAATTCACTTTTAATGGTAAAGTAATAGTAAAATTCAAAATAAACCTGAGCCTAAGAAATGTTGCCCAATTTTTGGAGAGGTGTAGAGGAGAGGTTTTTGAAGTTCTAGAATATGACAAGGCACATATGCACAAGAAGTCACATCCTAACACACAAACACACACACACACACACACACACACACACACACACAGAGTCCTCAATATGATCTTATTATTAATTTTTCTAGGATATATAGTTGGACTATATAAGAGTAGTCAAATCTAGGAACAAAGAAAGATAAACTGAATAGGTACAGTGGAGTCAGATTATGAAGAGCTTTGAATGCTTATGCTAAAAAAGTGAGGATTTTATCCTATGGACAACAGGGAATCTCTGGTGGTTTACAAACAAAAATGAAAAATGAAATTAAAAATTCTATTTTAAGAAGATTTATCTGATGTTGGCAAATATACTGAATGAATTAAAGGGTCGAAATAAAACTGTTTTAGAGACTTACATATTGCTCAGTGTTCAGGAAATGGACTGGAAGGGATTTATTTGAAAGACATATGGAATTATAAATTGCAAGTAATTGGTGAATTTACACAGAAAACAAAGAGTTGAATATTTCAAAAACTTGTATAACTGGGAAGAGTTTATAGCCATTGATTGTTTAAAATAGAGACTGGTTTAGAAAATCAGAGAATAAAGAGCACATACAAAAAAAAGAAAAGTCTGAAAACTGAAGCAGGAGACCATATGAAAATTGAAGCAGGAAACCAAACCTCTAAATTAGTTCGCATCATCTCATGAAGGACATAAACATAATATTCAGTACAGTGGAGATAATGGTACTATTAACAGCTATAAGTAGCATGACAGGTATCCTTTGCATGTATATCATACAAACACACACACACACACACAAAAGAAAGCAGAAAAGATCCAAATAAGAAAGTAGGAAGAAAAATAATTAATGTTTTTGAAATCGAAAAAGTGGTTTTGAGATAAGGGTCAGGAGGCCTAAAAGTGTACTCCAGAGAGAATCATTACTTTTTTTTCAGTATTTTTTATAAGGTACATGCACTCTCCAAAGAGAGAGAGAGACAGAGAATGAGATAGTGTAAAATCACCTCCTGACGAAATGGCCAGGCCACAATCCCTTCCCCTCCATTCTATTCTTGGGATTTTAGGCATGCATACAGATACACCCTGTGTGAATTTTAAGCCACCAGGTCCAGCACTGTAATCACACAGTCCGCATGTGGGATCCAGCTGCCCCCACCTCCACACTACCTGCTAACACAGGGAGACGTTAATATATTTTCATTTCACTTTAGTTTCCCTACTATTGTTGTGGTTACCAATGGCTAAGGACGATGTCTTATGAGATGTCACTCCAAAGATACTTTCCAAATGCACTACATAAATGAAGACATATTACACAAAGATACACCAACACACATAAATGCTGGCAGGTACACACCAAAAGTCTGCCAGTTTTCTATGATTTCATCATCTCAAAATGAAAACAAAGAAGTACTTAAGCACACACTCTCTCCATTTTACTGGGAAGATAGAGTTGAAAGTAATATGTGGTTTGGAGAATCAAGTATTTCTTAATTTAAATATTGTTCTCACATTAAATTACTTGTCGTCTTATAAATATGTATTCCCTATCAACAGACTATCAATGAATGATGGAGATATCAAGGTTAATTTTTCAAGAAATATATGTTCTTTACCTATACAGTGTGATTTGATATGATTATTTTAAGTAGCTAAAATAATTTTCTCTCAAAAAGCAAATAATTCAAAGTAAAGCTTAATCACTATTCATCACTATATAAGGTCTTTTAAAAATCTTAAATAATTGAAAATAGTTACATTAGTGTCCAAATAAAAAAATTTCCTACCTACTTACAGAAAAAACACAAAAATCTATTACATAAATGATGATATGAAATTATTTTCACCGTACAAGTATACATTTTCAGTTAAATTTAAAAATATTTTATTTTACTTTTAAATTGAATACTTGTAAACTATTAAATGTCTAACAAAAGTAAAATATAAAGATTATACTGAGTTATTTGTATGTTTTGTTTTTATTTATCTTTTTTGTTATAAAAATGAGAAACAGGGTAACATTTTCAGTCATCGGGTAAGTATTACTGTGTATAATTCTATGTGATAACCTATATTTCCAAACATTGGCTTTGTGTAATTTGGATCTTAAATTTTAGATTTGTGCTTGTAACTCCGACGATGTTCAGGATTCTTACAAATTGTGACATTTTAGAGGCAGTGTTTTTCACTAATGCCAACAATAGGCTTTTGCATATATCTACCAGTAGGTGGAGCAGACAACATAATTTATTACCCAAGAACAAGGGCAAGGGAATGAAAGTCAGTTTATTTGGAATAAAACAAATTTGCAAATGAGATTTTCTTCAAAGGAAGTATGTCCTATATGTGTTAGATTTAGTTTGACTGGTTACTGAATCAAAATAAATAACTTTATTAAATAATCAATCTTCGCAGAAAGATAAATTAAATTTACAAATGGATGCCATGCTTGCATTTTTACTTTATTCAAATCACCTAAAATTAGCTTTCCTTTTATAAAACTTTTACAGGGACAAAGATTTTTTTTGATGTGTTCATTTAATAAGGGCACTAAACCCAATCCTGTTTTACAGGTGATGGGGTGCATAACAAATAGCATTTTCTGGGAAATATAATTGACTAATCCTATTATGTCTGTAGCAACAAATTAACCTTATTACTACTACTAAATGGTGATTGATTATTTATGCAAATAAGTTACCATGTTCAGCTTTCTGATTGAAATAAACATATAGGAAAGGTGCTTTAATATGATTTGAACTTTTTAATTAATAAAACCCTGAGGGGTCTATTAATTCACTCATTGCAATATTAGTTATTTACTTGTGTAATTCGTATTAGTGATAACATATTTGGTTGAATAAAGATGAGATAATTAATACCATTAAAAATTAGTAATAGCTTTTGGAACTATTTAAAGATATACATCAGATGTGAACTATTTAAAGATATACACCAGATGTGAACTAAAAATAGGTCTAAAACTTACTTTAAAACTCTGCTCTCAATGTATAAGCATACTGACACTTCAACATAATTGTATTAAAATTATTAGTGCATTATCACATGATTTAGCTTATGAAATTTTCATTTATTTTGAAATACTATCTGTGTGATTTAATGTCTTATTTCTACTCATTTGAGTTAAGCTATCATAGAACTATGAAAATTTAATGTAAAAATTAGTATTCTAAAAACTATTAACATCATCCTAAAGTTATTGAAATCACTGATAAAAATAGTGTTTCTTTACTAAAAATGCTATTTGATTTAGTCCTGTTAAGCAGATCAACAAAACTACTCCTATCCTAATATATTCTTATAAAAATCATTTATAGTTGAATATTTTTTGGTAAATTTTCAAATTATCTGCAGAAATTTAAAGTTAATACTGATACACAAGTCTTTGAAAATAAATATTCTTGTTTGTCTTTTATTTTGTAATTAAATATCTATTTAATTTCATTTGAAATCAAAATTGTTGAAACAAGAAATGAAATAAAAAATATTGCTAACAAATTTTAAAAACTCTCTATAAACAACTAAGAAATATTTTGAAATCTACAGTTTAATTTCTCTCCAACAGCTAACTCATACTGAGAAGATCAATAACACCACTCAGACTGAAGTATGTATCTTTCATTCTCTTGAGTCTTTCTTGGACTATGGAAAGTATCTAAAGTTTTTCATTAAAATAATATAAAGTAGAAAATTATATCAGCAAAATTCAAAAAAATATATATAAATGGCTGTTAATATAAGCTATAATAGAAAGTTAGCCATTTTCGTTACTGAAAAACAATTGCTTAACCTTAGAATGATAGACCGAATGTTCAATGTGATTGACAATCTTGTAGTATACATTTATGTCCACCAAATTCCTAGCACATACTAGTAGATGCTAAGTACTCAAACCTGTACCATCAGGGGTAATTAACTGATGAATTAAACTTACGATTCATATTTACTTTATTAAATCTTAGTGTTGAAAATTTTTGTTTAGTTGGAGATAGTTTATAGTTGTGACTTGTAATATCATTTTAATATTTAACTTTTTAGTGACATAATGAAAAATATTGATTTAAAACTAAATATAGCAAATCTGGTGAGTTATAAGGAATACAACATGAACTTTCCAGTACCATCCTATCAGTACAACTAACCTGAATAAAATGAACATATGAAACTAAGGTAATCCTACTAGTCTATGTTCTCTCTCTCTCTCTCTCTCTCACATACACACACACACACACACACATACACACACACACAAAGTGTCTGCGTAAGTTCACAGGGTTGTTCCTTTTTCTCTACTTACTTGTGATCAAATACTAAGATCACTATGACAAAATACACCAACCATTTTAGGCCCAAATTAAAATCCTTATATTTTCATAATATTCATCTTTAGAGAGGGGGTTTGTGAACATAATTTCACCTACTAGGCTCTCAGATCTGTGAAGCCAGGTGTCAAATGGGAGAAGAAAATATTTCTAAGTAACTGTTGATAATAACTAAAGGAAAGCAAAGCAAAGAAATAAGAAAAATGAATGCCTCCAGTTGTTGAGAATGATAGTAAAAAAATGAAATTACATAACGTTATCCTCAACAGGTTAAATTCTAATAATATGATTGTTAGACTAAATGCCCTCTAAAGGCAATTTTAAATATATTACATTTGATCCTCACAACATTATTTCCTGGTGTGCTTCATTATCCCACATGTGCAAACTGAAGCATAGGCTCAGAAAAAACAAGGTAACCTTCTAACATCTCACCCTAAGTGGACAGGTGAATGCCAACTCAGCTCTGTTTGATGGTAGTGCCCACACTCTTTTTACTGGGTCACAGTGCCTCAGAAGTAATCATCTTACTGGATGCAAAAGACTTCTGAAGGCAAGGGATCACTAAACTGAAGTTTATGTACATTGATATTACCAGCATCCTGCATGGTATAAAGGGGAAAAATTGGAATGGAGCATTGATAGCTTATATTCATTAACACAAGTATACCTAAAACAAAATGGAAATACTATTCAAAAATTCATTATGATTCATGAATCAAGTTTCCTGGCTAGGTTTGCAAAGTAATTTGTCAAACCAGGTGCCTAATTCTAAACCTGAAATGAAATCCAAATAGTTAAAGAAAAAATGCATATATCATGTTTATCGTACTGCCTGGCACATAGTAAGCACTCCAAGGATATTTGCTATTCTATCATTTTTAGGAGTAAAATAACTGACTCTTCATATAGACTTTCTAAATCATTCCACTACATACTCAGTATCTCAATAATCTTAGATAAAACAGAATTTAAAAGATTTCAGTAAAATCTGATTTCACCATTTTTGAAATGTCCTTCACTAATACATGAGCCATCATAAGTACAAATAGCACAATTAAAAATCACACTAACAAAGATTCAAAGTATATAGAGGCCCATACATACCAACATCAGTAACTGTATTCTAGAGAATATATTATTATTGGATTTAAAGAATTAATGGAATTAATAGCAACTTTAGTTACATAAAATTGAAATTACTAATAACTAAAGTCAAAAATACTTTTAAAAGGAGGTTTTGATTTAGAACTCTATATGAAAAAAGTAGCTCACCAATCATACATGTAAAATATATGCATTGTTATGAATCTTATAGTAAAAATAAAATATTTTGGCTTTTTATTTTTTAATTTATTGCCTAAGTATTTAGTCAAAAGACCTACGTCTTAGTATCAGATCTTTTACTACTGTCTCTCAGTTTGTAAATTAGTCACATCATTGCTCTGAGTTTGTTTCCTTATCTGTTAAATGAAGATAGCTGAGCTCTACAAATACAAGTAAATTGAAAGATAGCATTATTGAAAAGAATTGGTATTTAGACTATCAGTGGAGGCTAGTGACAGGAGATGTATATTCTAAATGTACATAGTCAGCCTAATACTTAATATGATTTTGCATTTGAAGGGGTCACACCCTCTTCCACTGGCCTGAAGTTGAACATGTGAATCTGGATAAAACTATGACACTCAACTTGAAGTTTTGTAACCAAACATAAAAACGCAGAAATTGCTAGTTTCCTGTCTAGTTCAAGTAACAAACATATCTTAACCCCCAAATTCATGCTTTTTGTAACCATGTTTCTTTTGGAGAGGAATATTCAATATGTATTATGTTCTCCCTTAGTGACCGTGCCACAATTCGAGGTGTTGACATTTTAGCAAGTGTAAGAAAATAGATTCCCAAGTATTCTAAGTTCCACATTTATATTTCTGCATGGAAATGTAATTGCTGAAACAATTTTGTTAAAAGCGTTACCTGGAAACTTCCATCAAAATTTAGAAAGAGTGGAGGAACGGATTAAATCTCAACATTAGCTCAATTGAAAGAGAAAGCAGGAAAACCACCACAGCTTAATAACTTGTTAGTTCTTGATTAATTCTCAACACAACAATAAGCCACCCAGAATGAGTTTTGAAAGCGAGGTTGTGCCCTTCGTGTTGTGTTATCACTGTGGTAGATCACACTGCTGACTGGGACCTTTCTGCCAGCGTCGCAGCGGCCGCCTCTCTGAAGCTGCTGTCACAGACAAGTCATGGTGCCTGCGCACACCTACCCAGAAGCACGAAATTGAACTGGAAGTAGTGTCTTTGTGATATCTTTTCAACAAGTCATGTCCCATTCAGCCTGCTACTTTATCTCTGTCAGGGACAGGCCCAAGTGGCTAAGGGAGCTGTCAGGGACAGGTAGACCAACCTGCTTTGTGCTGAGGAGGTAATGCATCTTTCGGGCTTGGTGATCTCTTTGCTTCTCTTCCCTTTCCAGGTTAGCCTTCTTTTCTTCTCTTTCCTTCATTTCTGCAAACTCCTCCAGTGCCTCCCTGCATCAAAACCATCTGCATTATTTATATTACTTGTTAATATTTTAATTCTTTCACTCATGATGATCGAGCAGATTTTTGGAGGGACGATCCTAACCCACATCCATCAAAATCAGCAGTGTAATCTATCTTACCTGCAGATTCTACATACATTTTTGTGAGCTTTAGAAAGCATTCAAATGATTTTTTTTCAGTGATTAAGTCTTAAAAATCAAATGCCTACTTATTATAATTAATTCAATAGCCAAGAAAATGCTCACATCAAACATAAAGGAAGTGATTTATTTACATTATGTTTCTTCGGTTGAAAGTGAGCTATTTTGGGCATACTTACAGATCCCAAAAGCATTTGAGCTACTAATTTCCTTCAAATTTGTGTGTTTTATTTACAAATATAATTAATTTTGTATACTAACTAATGGACTCATTTAAAAAGAATGACAGGTTTTATATGTATTCTTAATTTATTATAAGTTTACTTCAGTTAACAATTCAAATAATGTCAGTATGATTACATATATTATCCTGCTCTTGAAAAGTTGACAGTTTGTTCAGTTATATAGATAATTAGAATAAAAGTCTAGGTGAGAGGTAAAATTAAAATTAATAAATTAAATAATAAGTTTCATTAAAATATGAAACTTTTTGTCATATAGGTGTGTATATCTAAGAAATTTAAACAAAAATTAGCTTTTAAATGTACTTTGTGAAAATATCTGCTAAACAGAATAAGATTATCAAATATGGAAAAAAATCAAAATCTTTTATTTTCACAGGACAAATTCAACTCTTCATGCTAAAACAATGTTTTGAAACTATACCTTTCATTTTTTTTTAAATTGGTATGTAATGCAATATCTAATTCTCTAAGTAAAATTTTAAGTAATTCAGTTAGGCATTCTCCTCAAAGATATTAAGGAAAAATTCCAAAAATAAAAGATTCTCCTTTCTACTTCAATGTCTATGACTATTTTTGTTGCAATTTTCCGTTAAAGGCTCCTAATACAATACTTTGTGCAAGGTTACTTATGAAACACACTGACGTTTAAAAATCACCAAGCTATGCTATTGCAGCAGAGCAATTTTTTTCAACATAAGATTAAATTGCAAAATAAATGAATTACTTGGAGTGGCATGGCCCCCATTTTGCCACCCTTCTCTTGAAAATTGCTTATTAATATGAAAAAAGGAGTCAGAAAATAGCCTGTTTTACTTTATGCATAGTATTTTGGGGGCTTCTGCACCCACAGAGCTGGCTAGCTGCACATTTAGATTGTGTTGGCAAGCTGGTACAATGACCTTTCTGACCTGCATCTCAAGGCTATTATTAATCGCTAAGTAACCTGGTAAAGCCAAACAAATTTGTTTCCATTGAAAGGATCTCTATCTGTGTCTGAGAATTTGTTCTGTACCAAACAAACCTCATTAACTGTGTCCATTTTTGACAAAGAACCAGGAGTTAGAGGGACTGGTGACCTTTCTTTGTCCTTAAGGTACAAATTTCAAAGCAGTTACATATGAATAAATGAGAATTTTTACCCGGAAAAAAAAAACATATGTTATATTAAAAAAAGAATATGTTATTAATTTTAATCTTTACTTTTGATAGCATTTTAAAAAATAACTATTTATTCTTTAATTCCTCTTATAAGCCTTTAAGCTAATTTAAAATAACCAGTGAACTGCTACTGTAAAGATAATTAGTCAGAAATCCCGGTATCCAATTTTATATTACTCTAAAGATAAGTACAGTAATTTTTCAAGCAATCATAAAAATAAAAAAATAACATCAACAAAGAAGTTTGTGCTCTGTAAATGATTTAATGAATATGGAGAGATCGTACATAAGAAAAAAGGCCCAATAGAATTGAAAACATAAGAACGGTTAAGGTACATAAGTGCATAGAACTCAGATATGAGAGCAATGTGTAAGTTATTTGAAATAGTAAGAACAGTTCATCTTCAGGATACAGAAACATGAAAAAAAAAACCCAGTGTGTACTTGAGGAAGAATAGCAAGGAGAGCTACACACAGGCGATACGAAGAATGTCAGTTTCCAGGGTATAAAGAAAACAGGCAAGAAACTAAGAAGGAACTGGGGAGCCCTAAAGGTAAATCCAAGAAAATTTGAGAGAATACTAAAATAACTAATCTGGGCTAATTTCAAAACACAAAAGTAGTTAATTTAATAATTTCATGTAATTATTGAAAAAAATCAGTTCTTAGGCTCCTGATTGATTTATTGTAATACGTAAGAGTATAAAACTGTATTGAACATTTATGTCAAATATTTTTATTAAATAATGAAGTAGGAAGAGCTGAATCAATTATTTATCCTGAATATATACGTTTTTAAATATCAATAGGGTTGAAGATAATGACTTGTGAAGGATACAATAAAAAAGTATGACCCTTAAAAATTAAAGGATGAAAACCAGTCTAAAAGTCTCTATAATATTATAAAATTACCTGTTAAGTTTTTTTTTTTTTTTTTTTTTTTATGAGGTTTTTGTTATAGGGCATGTGCACTCACCAGAAAGACAGAGAGAGACAGAGACAGAAAACGAGAAATCACCCCCGAGGTGATGGCCATTCCGCAACCCGTTCTCCTCCACTCTCCTCTTGGGATTTTGTGCACGCACGCACATGCACCCAGCATGAGTTTAAGCCACCGGGTCCGGTATTTGAACTGTAGTCAACTACATGTGAGTCCAGCGACATAGCCATTATGCCAACTGCTGGTCCCAACCTGTTTTTTTTAAAAAAGGTTTATCCATTTATGTTTTCCGTGAGGAAGAAAGGTAGAGGTCAGCAGGTTGTGTGCCAGCAGGTTAAGTGTGCTGGTTAAGCGCTGGACTTCTAAATGGCTGACCGTAGTTCAAGTCCTGGACCCTGGGGCTTGAAAATCACACTGGGTGTGTTTGGTTGCATGCCCAAGTCCCAAGAGGAGAATGGAGAAGAAGGGATTGCAATGTGGCCATCCCTCCTAGGGGTGATTTCTTCATTTACATCTCTCTCTCTCTCTCTCTCTCTCTCCCTACTAAATGCATGCACCCTATGGCAAAAACAAACAAACAAAGCAGACAGACAGAGAGGGGGTAGGGTGGGGTCATCCCCAACAGTGTCCTCACACCACATCCATCTATAGCTTCTGCCAACCAGGGTCATGGGCACACCCTTGCATACCCAGTATATACATGGATGCTCAGAGGGAGGCTGCAGGACACAGATCTGAGACCCTCCCTCGTGGCCTCAGCGTTGTGGAGTATTGCATTACCATAGCACCATTGCAACTGGCCAAAATCTACAAGTTTTTAGTCTGGAGATTTTTTTTCTTTTTTCCTTTTCTAAATGTTGGAGGTCACGTGTATTTGCCAGAGAGACAGAGTGAGGGAGAGAGAGAAAGCACTCTCCAATGGCATGTGGTCACACTCCAGTCCCTTCTCCCCAGTTTTCCATCCTGTCAGGATTTCAGGCACTCAAGCACACGTGCCAGTGTTTCCTGAGTCACCAGAGCCAGGATTTTAACTGCAGTAAGCTATGTGGGATCTGCCTCATCTTAAACACCAAGATACAGGGACAGACCCTGGAAATACTTTAAGTGCTTTTTTGAAAACACTTAAATAGATTACTTTATAATTATTTTTCAATTCCAGTGTGTTTTCTCATTTTTACCCTCAAATAATCGTGATTATCATACATAAAGAGATGAAATGACCTACTCCGGAAATCTCACACACACACACACACACACACACAATGGGCTAATGGTACACATGGAATTGTGATTCCTAGATTTGCAAATTTTCTAACTCCACATCAGGTGTAGTCATCCTGATATGAGAGATACTATGTAGAAGTTGTTTATTTTTATTGAATAAGTCTGATCCTATTCTCTATATTTTCTTTTCTCTTCTGATCCTATTCTCTATACAGTATATAAAGAAATTTATAGGCTAGCAGGTTGCATGGTAGTTAAAGTGCTGGATCCCACCTGGCCACACTTCAAGTTTCGGACCGGGTGGCTTGGAAAACATACTCCATCAGATCATAAGATTATAACTGAGTAGCTATGTGTTTCATGTGACCATGAAGTATACAGATTTTCGTATCTGTAGTCACATGTCTCCTCTCTTCCTTTAAATGTCTTCTGCTTGGTATCTTTCTTTTCTTTTTTTGGTTTTTCTTTTCTTTTTGGTTTAGGGCACATGCAGTCACCAGAGAGAGAGAGAGAGAGAGACAGTGAGAGGGAAAGTGAGAAATCATCCCATCCCCCGAGGATGATCACCATGTCACAATTCTCTCTCCTCCACTGTCCTCCCAGGACTCTAGGCACACATGCCTGGTGTGATTTTCAAGCCACTTTGTCTGAGACTCAAATGGTGGTTGGCCATGTGGGAGTCCAGTGCCTTACCTACCATGCCACCTGTTAGTCTCCTACTTATTATTTTCCTAATAAGTAAGGAGTACTAAAGCAGATGATGCAATGGTTATGTCACTGGACTCCCACATAGTCAATCATGGTTGGAGTTCCAGGCCTGGCGGCTTAAAATTCATGCCAGGCTCATGTGTGTATGTGCCCAAAATCTCAGAAGGAGAATGGAGAAGGGATTATGGTGCAATCATCCCCTTTGGGGGGGAGGGGTGATTTCTTGCTTCCTACCTCTGTCTCTCTCTCTCTCTGTCTCTCTCTGTGTCTCTTAAGTGAGTTTACATGTCCTATAGCAAAAATTTCTCTCTAAAAAAAGAAGGATACTAAAGTGTATTATACTATTATACTAATGTATTTGAAAAGACTAAGGGCCAGCCCTGTAGCATAGCAGTTAAGTGCTGTGCACTGGGGGCCAGGTACCACGGAGCCAATCATGACTTGAATCCCAACCCAGGTGGCCAGGAAAACACATAAGCCATGTGCTGATGAGAGTCCAAAATCGCACAGGTTGGAGAAATAGAGGAAAACAGATTGCTGCCAGACCACACCCCACTGAAGGGGTGCTTTGTCTTTCTCTCTCCCTTTTTCTCTCTCTCTGGTGAGGGCACATGCCTTGTGGTAAACAAACGAACAAATAAATAAAGACTGAAACTGAAAAGATTGTTTAAAAGCTATTTGGTGCAATACAATGAACGAACAATAAAAACCTACAGGGTCTTTTAGGATTGGCCCCTGCTTACCCCTCAATCTCTCTTCATACCAGTCTCTCCGGCATATCTGTGCTTCAGGCACAGTGGTTGTATTTCATTTCTTAGCAAAACATTTCTATCTACCTCAGGACCTGCATTTATAGTGTATTTGCTGCCTCGAGTTTTCATTACAGCAATCTGAATTCTCCTTTCCGTGTTCTTCTCATCCATAGCACCATGCTTTTAGAGTTAACAATATTTATAATAATATATTTATGGATAAATCTGTGTATTTAATATATGTCTCTCCCAATGGAGTATAAATCCTATCAAAATAAAAGCTATGACAATGTTGTCTATGCCTATTAGAATGAGTAAGTAAATAGATCTTACAAAAGATAGTTCTGTACAGTAGGACGATTATGTTAAAGTGTTTTAAAGAATTGACGCTGCATGTAAGTATTAGGCTTATGTAGGAGTGAGGATAGGAACTAGAGAGAAGTGACTGCAAAGCAAGTATACAATTCTGCTCAGTCCTGAGCCCAGATGCAAGCTGATGACCACAATTACTTCCTATCATACAGTAATCCCTGTTTTATTACACCGCACATTTTCTCTTTCTCGTCACAGTAATTTTCACTTTCACATTCTTTCTTCATTCTAATGTCAGAGCCAAAGTAGAAAAAGAATGTATTTCTATAAACCATTTTTAAACAGTTCCACTCAAAATTAAATTCTTCCCACAATAAAAAATAACAGTTGTAAGATGAAAAATACCCAAACTCATAATTGCATAGTTACATAATTACAAGCTCATAATTATAAAATGTATTATATATGAATATATAATATATAATGTGTAACATTATACATATAAACGAATGAATTATGCATAGTTCAATATACTCAATATGCTTACAGTTCAATATCCTCATTACTTTATTCACAGTGATAAAAATCATCACAAAGACAGGCACCTATACCATTCAGAAGAGAACAGTATATTGGGTTGTCAGAAAAGTCCTGATGGGGACCAGCACATAGCATAGCGGTTACATTGCTAGACTCCCACATAGCCAACCACAGTCTGAGTTCTGGACCTGGTGGTTTGAAAATCACACTGGGCACATGGGAATGCATGCTCAAGAGCCAAGGAGGAGAACAGAGGGGAAGAGACTGCAGCATGGCCATCTCCCCTGGGGGGTGATTTCTCACTTTCCCTCTCACTGTCTCTGTCACTCTCTCATCCTTTAATGATTGCACATGCCATAAGGCAAAAATCTTAAAAAAAAAAAAAGAAAGAAAAAAGAAAAGTCATGACATATTTTTCTATGCAAAATAAAAATATAAAAGTATCTACCCTTTGCTCAATGAAGACTTCATAAATCACCTCGAAACTAATTAATCATTAGCCATTCCTGTTTATAATTCTTTATTTCTCTTTTATTTCTTTTACATTCTGCAATACATTATGGCTATATGTGTGCATTTATCCACTTCCTCTCCTCCCTCTACTAAATGCTAAGGTCCCATTATGGACTAAATATTTGTGTCCCCCAGTATTCACATGCTGAAGCCTAAACTTCAATGTGATAGCATTTGGAGGTGGAATCCTTTGGAGTCATGAGGGTAGAGCCCTCGTGGAATGTAACTAGTGCCTTTACATTAAGAAACATGACAGAGATGTCCTTTCCTCTTTCTCCACTATGTAAGGATAAAATGAGAGGATTGCCCAAACAATGAAGAGTAATCCTTAGTAGACAATGGATCTGCTAGCACCTCAATCTTGGATTTCCCAGTCCCCAGAACAGTGAGAAAGAAATTTATGTTATATAAGCCCCCCAGTCTCTGGTATTCTGTGATAGCAGCCCAAACTGACTAAGGCGCATACTGAGGTCGGGATTGATTTATTCATTGGTGTGCTTCTCTCAAAGTACTTGATGTAATACTTGGTATAAACTCAGTGCTAGCATCCCTTTTTAACTATTTCTTTTTTTTTTTTTTTTTTTTTTTTTTTTCTTTAGGGGGTGTGCCCGTGCCACGCAGGAGAGGTGCACTTGCCAGACAGACAGAGAGAGACAGAGAAACAGAAAGCAAGAAATCACCCCCCAGGGGGGATGGCCACGCCGCAATCCCTTCTCCTCCATTCTCTCAGGATCTTGGGCATGCATGCACATGCTCCTGGTGTGAGTTTAAGCCACTGGGTCTGGGACTCAAACCACGGTCGACTACATGGGAGTCCAGCGACACAGCCATTATTACACTAACTGCTGGTCCTTTAACTATTTCTCTACCAACTAGTACATTTCCTAAGTTCTGATGGGTTAATTGGGAAAAGGAACAAGCAACACTGAGAAAAGCCTCTGTTAAAAAATGAAGTATGGCGAGCTGGCAGGTGGTGTGGTGGTTAAAGATGCTGGATTCCCACATGGATGACTGTGGTTCAAGTCCCAGACCTGGCAGCTTGCTTTCTAACTTCCCCTTTCTCTCTCTGTTTGTCTCTGTTTTGTCAAATTGAAAGTTAATCATGACAAATGGTATTAAATAAATAAATAATCCTTTTAAAAAAACGAGTTAGGATTCTGGTTGTTTGTGTAGAACAGTGGTTCTCAATGCGTTGTCCTGTGGTCAGCAGCATTGACTTCACCTGGAAACTGCGAGAAATACATATTTTCAGGCCCAATCCTAGACCTGCTCAACCAAAAATTTGGGGAGGCAATCTCCTGCCTACTAAAGCTCTAGTCTATGGCAACTCTCAGATCGGTTAAAGAATTAAGATGATTCAATTCTATTCACTAGTATAATAGTATGAAAGATGCAATTATATTTCAGCTAATAATCTTAATATGGACATTATTATATTGGCTAAAGCATTATGAAGTACTATAAAAAAGACAAGTATATATGTATATATGTCACAATAATTTCATAAAATAATTTTGACAGTGAAATAAAAATTATTTGGAGATTGCCTTAAAAGCACTAATGCCCAAATTTTCAGGGAAAGTGCTAAAACTAATACCTAGATTTCTCAAATAAAAATAAATGCTATAATCTGTAGTGGCTTTAAAAAAATAATTCTGGGACCAGTAGTTGGCATAATGGCTATGTCGCTGGACTCCCATGTAGTCAACCACAGTTCAAATCTTGGACCCAGTGGCTTAAACTCATGCCAGGCACGTGTGCATACATGCCCAAAATCCCTAGAGGAGAATGGAGGAGAAGAGATTGCGATGTGGCCATTCACCCTGGAGGGTGATTTCTTACTTTCTGTTTCTCTGTCTCTCTCTGTCTTTCTGGCGAGGGCATGTGCCCTATAGCAAAAAAAAAAAAAAAAAAAAAAAATGGATTTAAACAATTCTCTAGTGTCCCTACTTCCTTTTGATGATAAAGTCAGTATGTACTTCTGTTGAAAGATGCCTTAAAAATAAAAATAGCAGAATAGCATTGGATTCTGCTGTGATATAGTATGACATATGAGTATTTCAGTTAAGTTTAGTGGATGCTTTTATATTTCATCTCTAACAACTGTCTGCTCTCAATATGTCCATATTAATTTAACCAAGTAGGTAGGCAATAAAAGAAAAAAGAGAAGACCAAGTTTAAAATGCAAGTAAAGTACTAACCATAATAAAGCCAATTACATGCTTAGGCTGTATATTTTATATCCAAAAAAATATTTTCACAGTGATAAAACCTTAGAATAATTTATCTAGAAGGCATTAAGAGACCCAAAAATTTCACTAGAAACAAAAGATTCACTTTAAGTCAGAAAAACCATTTAAACCACTTATTTTATCTACCTTACTCTGTTATGGCTACTTCTTGGATCTGTTTAACAGGTGTTACAAATTTCTTTAGGGCAGCACTTTGCATAGGGAAAATACAGTTTAAAATAAAATATTCTGTAGCCCACAGTCATTCATTCAAAAACTCTGGTTGCTCCCAAGATTCACGCATTTCTTTAAAACCTGGAATTAAGACTTTACAATTTGGAAACACTTAGAAAGGTCCTGGGGGAAGGAGGAAGACTTGAAAATCCTCAACTGTATATAATGAGTTTTCTTCAAAATGTCTAAGCTACTTTAAGAGTTCATATCACAGCTAGGTCAGCAGGTGGCATGGAGGTTAAACAGCTGGATTCCACATGGCCAACTACACGGTTCAAATCCCATACTATTTGGCTTGAAAAACATGTCAGCTTCATTTTTGTGAGTACTCAAAGTCCCAAGAGAACAAAAATTAGGACAAAAATTAAGACAAGAGATTAGGGTAAAACCATTCTCTCTCACCCCCAATGCTTGGTTTCTCACTTTCCTTCTCTCTGTCTCTCTAGCCAATGTATAAGCCCTATGGCTAAATAAATAAATATACATGATGTGCCCATTTATGTATGCCTATAATCCTGGCTGGCTCTAGCCTGGCGTGGACCATGGTGTGAGGACACTGCTGAGAGTGGCTCTTTC
>NW_006159982.1:4370473-4383416 GCF_000334495.1 Tupaia belangeri chinensis | reverse complement strand
TTTCCCTTTTTATCTTGCTATATTGAAATAAACAAACAAACAAACTAAAGTTTTTGAGGAAAAAGTTTATATCACAAAGAGAAATAACACTATTTGTTTATCCAGCAAATCATAATCCTTAAGTTCAAAAAGCTGTCTTCTGATAAGAGGGATCAGAAACAGCTTCATGGGAGCCAACGGGTGGCGTGGTGGTTGAGGGCGCTGGACTCTCACATGGCCAACCGTGGTTCAAGTCCTGGACTTGGTGGCTTGCTTCCTCACTTTCCCTCTCTCTCTCTCTCATACTCTGTCCCTTTATGGTCAAATTAAAATAAATAAATAAGTAAATAAAGTTAAATAAAAGATAATTCTTTTAAAAGAAAAGCTTCATAGAGGTGAAAAATGAGCAGATTTTCGCTAAGTTGAGCAGGCATGGAGGAGTAGTACTAAAATGAGGCCAGGTCATTCACAAGACACTTGCAAAGAAAGAAGAAAGGTTTCCTGGTCATAGGTCGATGGCTCTCCTGCTAGCAAATTTTTACTCTATGTACTAGATATTTTGAGAGTGAATAAAGTAAAAATAGATGCTAATGGTCAATGTTATAAAAGTACAATGCCACAACTTCCCTCTGATCATAGAAAGGGATTGTCCATTTGTTCCACTATTTCATTTACCTACTTTGCATGATTTTAAAAAGCAATAAGACTCCATTCAAAGATCAATCATAAAAATCAGTTTTTTCTTCTTCTAGCTCTTTTGAATCAACTTAGCTGAAAAGAATTTTTTGTATGGTATTCTTTCTAAAAATATGCACATATTTCACTGTAAAATTATTTTCTTTTTATTACTCTGGGTAGTTTCTATAAAAGGAAATAAAATTTTATATAATAAATACGGTATCAAATAATTGAGAATGACATTGAGTGAAGTACAACAATAGACATAATAATAAAATGTATTTACACAATACATTATTTGCAGAAGCTCCAAATGCTTCGTAGACATTAATTCATCTTCACATCATTCCACTGAAGGGACAGGTATTATTAACAAGGTCCTTACTCTTTGTGAATTGAAATGACTTTACCGATGGTGACTTTGAGACACAGCATGGGGGCTTTCATGCTAAAGGTAGATCAAGGCACATCACACTCGCTCTCCATTGCATACTTTCACAGTGATTCAGCTACAGAGGAGGAGGATCAGCCTACTGAATTCATATTTTGTGTAGAGTTCAGAGTTGAGGAAGCTAACGTTACCATTTCATAGGAAATGAGTTACACAATCTTATTTATTTTGTGTTTACTCAAAAAATCACACATTGTCCCTTATTTAAAATGTGTTAACCTCATTTTAAAGCACAAATAATTCCATCTGCTTTTGTATACAATCCACTCAACATAGATGAGGGACACCTATAAATTAATCTCTACGCTATCATAAGGTAATAATAACAGACCTAAGGATGATGTCAACAATATTCTAAAGCAGTATGCTACATGTAACCAGAAAATATCTAATGACCTTTGGGAACCTATCTATCGACCAATTATTGTATACATGATCAGATAAGTCATTTCCATAAAAATGGAAAAGAAATCTCATTCGATGTATTATTGTAGAATATTACAAAATAAGTAAAAAAATGATGCTCTGTTAGGTAGTCCCACATGGTAAGCTTCACTGTTCAAGTCCTGAGATCTCCCAGATTGCATCAGGCACACATGTGGCTTTTTAAAAGACTACAAAATTGCAATAGTAGAAGAGAGAGCGATAGACATAAATTGGAGTGATTGTCATTCTCTTTTCTCTTCAATGCTATCATCAATAGAAAATAGGTGTAAATTAGGAAAGAAAGTAGATGGAAAAAGCTGAAATTATCACAAAGGGGTAATTACAAAAGTAATTTCTTAAAAAACTGAATGATGTTTTATTAATTCATTGTTTTGTAGCAGGTCACAACAGAATAATTTCCTCTTTATCATAAAATTTCTGTTTATTTACATACATATATATTCTAGGGATTCCCATTCTATACTAATATTATAACTAGAATAGATTGTAACATTTTTCCCAAAGATTCATATTCTAGTTAAGCTAAGAATATATTCTAAAATATAATTCTGATGTTTATATTTAACATGTTTCAAGAATCTTTAAGTCATCTTTTACTATCAAACACCTTGATGGAAGGAAAAGCAACAGATTATGAGGATCAGATTTGTATTTAAGATATTAAGGAGGGACCAGCGATAGCATAATGGTTACATTGGTGGACTCCCACATAGCCAACCATGGTTTGAGTTCCAGGTCCGGCCACTTGAAACTCACCATCAGCTGTGTGTGCGTGCATGCCCAAAATCCTGAGAGGAGAATGGAGGAGAAAGGACTGTGCCATGGTCATACCCCTGGGGGGGGGTAATTTTTTGCTTTCTGTCTCTCTGTCTATCTTTTTGGTGATAGTACACACGCTATAGCAAAGATATCTTTTAAAAAGGAGATTAAGGCAATAGAGGGGAAGATAGGTTGATGAGGGATGAGAACAGAGTGCCAGGAAAAGAACTGATAGGGCTTGGTTACCAATAAAATGGAGGAAAGAATCATTAGAATAAATCCTATATATCTGCTATGGATGCCTAAATGAAGACTGGGCCAATTTACCATAGGAAGAGGAAGAGGTGGGGAAGTAATAATTTTATAGATAAACATTCTTAGCTTGAAGTGTCCATAGGGTGTGCAAGTGGCAATATTAGGAGGTATTTTAATAGATGGCTATAATCAGAAGAAAGTTCAGGTGGGAGAATGTTTGTATTCATGACTCATATGAGTGATAGTAGAAGTCATGGAAATGGAAGAGATTGTCCAGAACACGTAAAGTAAAAAGGCAAGTACATCAAAAAAGGGACACTGGGAACCAGCAGTTAGCATAATGGCTATGTCGCTGGACTCCCACGTAGTCACCTGTGGTTCGTGTCCTGGACCCGGTGGCTTAAAACTCACGCCAGGCGTGTGTGCGTGCGTGCCCAAGATCCCAAGAGGAGAATGGAGGAGAAGGGATTGAGGCGTGACCACCACCTGGGGGGTGATTTCTCGCTTTCTGTCTCTATGTCTCTGTCTGTCTGGTGAGCGCACGCATCCTATAGCGAAAATCTCTCAAAAAATAAAAATAAAAAAAGGGACACTAATACTTAAGGTCTGACAGAAAAAGAAAATCGAGAGGAAACCATTAGAAAAGTAAAAAGGAGGCCATTTCCATGTCAGAGTGATAAGCCACTGCTCAAGCAATCCTGGATTTACAGGGATGATCCTGAGTTCAGTTCTTGGGCCCACCTATCCAGGCTGGGTGGGTGTGCACTCATGACCCTGGCTCACCGAGAGGAGTAGAAAGATCAGGGATCATGGTGTGGGATGCTGTTGAGGGTGTATTTCTCTCACTCTCATGAAAGAAAGAAAAAAACCTTTAAAAAAATGTAGAAAGGAAACCAGAAGTAGTGTTATCACAGAATTCAAGTGATAGAGATTAGAAAACAAAGCAGTTCACAGTGTCACTATGCTTCAAAGAGGTCAATTAAGATGAAGGCCAAATAGTCCACTGGACAGCAGTATAAATTTTTAAAGCAATAGTTATGTTTTTCGATATAATTTCACAATCAATTAAACACATCTTCAAGTATGACTGAAAAAGTTTGCATACTATTAATATACCAAGCATCTGAATTTAAAATAAATAGACTCTCAATCATCAACATGAAAAATAGCATTCTTGATCCTGATCAAAGAATTAAAAAGAAAAAAAATTTCTTCCATTCATCTTCTCTCAAAGGATCAGTTAAGAGAAGTGAGAGATGAGACTCTTTAATACACCCATTCCTCAAACTTGGACAAGGCTAAGGCTGTGCTAACGTATTTTATTTTCTTTCTTGCAAATGAATTATAACGTATTAATTAGTGTTATACACTAGATATCTACTTTTTTCAAAATCATAACAAAAAAGAAGAACTCGAAATTCAGACTACTTTTTTTTATTAAAGAAAAATACTTAACAGAAACATTGTTCATTCCATTACTCAGTGTCTCCAGGCCAGTTCTACAGTCTAGTGGTTAAGGGATCCAGATCCAACATGGACAACTATGTGGTTCGAATCCCAGCCCTGGTGACTAGAAAGACACACCAGGCACCATGCATGTGTGTGCCCCAAATCCTAACAGGATGGAAAAATGGAGGAAAGCGATTGTTTTGTGTCCACGCCCCATGAGGAAGGTGCTTTCTCCCTCTCCCTCTCTCTCTGGTGAATGCACACACTCTCTAGGAAAAAAAGACTCCATGTCTCCTATTGAAGATTATTATGGAAATTTATTTTTTCGGGTCAGTGCTAGAAAAAAACTGTTTCTTGGTATAGGCATAATGTGTCTCCATTTCACTAATGGGATATACTTAACTAATCAATCACCTTCCCTAATCAATCATACCATTAGAGTTATATCTGTATTTTCCTTTACCAGGGGTCTTACATATATATTTTTTTTTACTCTTTTCTTGTATATTCTCTTATTAACTGCTTGAAATTCATTGTGAACAAGTTATATTTAAACACCTGACATAATAAACTTTTTCCTTTTATTAATGCTTTCGTGGTACTGAAGCCTTTTTTCCCCCTTTTTATATACTTTGCCTTCAAAAATTTTGAAAGAACAAATTCAGAGTATTGCATTCTTTATAAAAATATAGTATGTGAAAAGATTATAATCACCTCTTCATATTTTAAAGGAGTATATTATCTCATTAATTACTAATTATGAACAAATTGCAGACTCTTAATGTATGCTGTATTTAAAGTTAGACTTTCTAGCTTGTGTTATTATCTAAATTGTATCAAATTAGTTAATATAATTATTATGTCATCATATAGACAATGATTCTTCAGGGAAAAAGTTACACGTCTAGATAACATTATGGACTAATTTGTTTCTTGAAAACTAAAATGTTATTTTCCTTACCTTTCAGGGAAGTCTTTTTCTGTAAAAAGTCTATCATCTATATATAATTTGATAAGGCTACATTCCTAATATTTAGTTGACTGAGATCAGAATATTATATTTTTTAAATGAAGTTTATTGAAATGTTATCTTTAAGTAATCATATTTATCCTCCTTATTTACACACTATCTATGGTGTTCTACTCATGTCCTTGAAATAGGGAACAGGGACACCACAGTATGAAAAAGTGGCCTAGCTGCTGGAGTTCATAAATTTTGTTCAGCTTTGGATGAGTTCAAAGAATTGCCATGTAAGAAAAGCCTTACAGAGGGAATTTATCTGATTATGGCAGTAATAATTACCCAGCTGTTTATTGCAGATAGAGAAATAATTCATGTAGGCAATAGGCCGTGGTGGCAATGACACTCCGCATTTAGTAAATATGCAAACTGTTCACTTCTAATTAACCAAGCTAGAGGATGCCCTTATTAAATGTATAAACTAAAAGTGCCTTCCTGACAAGTGATGAATTGTTACAATGCACAAACTCTTGCCACAGAATTATTGGAGTGAACTTGGGGCTTAACTTCATTAAGAGATCTTGTGGGATAGTTAAATGAGGATGGACAGCATAACAAGGCTTACCTGACAGCCAATGACGTGTTGGCGCTTAATGGAACTGCACCTTTTCTTTCTGCTTAACTTTCCGATTCACAACTGATAAATTGTGCAACTACAAAGTTAATCTGAGTTCGAATAATACACATAAGTGAAATAACACGACAGCTCATTTCTGGAGGCTCCCCGACAGTTTCCCTATTGAATCCATCCTATAAAATAGCCATTTTTATGATTTGAGGATCTTTATGTATCAAAAATGGATAATTTGCCACTCTTTTCCTTAACTTTAAAATAATTCATTTAGCAAAAATAAATGGTCTTGTGGACTAGTTGTACAGCAAAATTTCAAAATTAAATGAATGAGTTTTATTAGAGAAAAGTAACAAAACACAGAAATTAATTTTAACACAGACACTTGAATTTTGTTGTTTTAACAAATAGTCAATGACAAAGTTGTCCATTGTATTTTATGTTTAGCTATATTTTAATACAACTGTTCATTCTTTAAGACCCTATCTTTGCTCTTTCATTTACACCACAACAATACTAATATTTGCATCCCTACTAAGGTTCTTTTAGAAATACTATGTAGATGGAAGGCCTAGATACAATGAAACAGAATTAAAACATTTCTATTTCAATCATGAAATAGATAATAATATCAATCTCATGGGTTGTTTTGAAAATTGAAGGAGATAGTGAATAAAAAGGGCTTAGCATTATGTTTGGTATATTTAATATACGTTAATGATTTTTAATGTCCTTGAGTAATACTTGTATTTTATTAAGAGATTAAATTGTAATATTTTTATTATACTATACTTTATTTCATATTACTTCTTCTAATACCTCCATAATAATATAGTGACTAAATGTTTTTATGCAACATCTATGTTTCCAGTATTGTTCCTTTCATTCTTAAAAGTTGAATTTACAAAACCCAAGGTAGTGTTAGACAGTCCACCAATATAGGCATTTTGTAGATGATCTGATACTAACAGCCAATAAGTTGGTAATTTTTCAAAATACTTGAGCCAGCAGGTGACACACCATCTGCTGGTCTCTAGATGCCCATTTCTAAGACTCCACTGTTCACCCCCTGAGAAGGCTGGATCCCACATGGCCGACAGCACAGTTCTAGTCCCTTACCCTGCAACTTGAAAAATATGCTAGATGCTTGTGTGTGCTCAAAATCCTGAGGGAAAAATGGAGAAGAAGGGATTGTGACATGGTCATTCCCATGGGATAGGGTGATTTCTCACTCTCTCTCTTTCTCTCTCCGTGGTGAGCACACATGCTCTATATCAAAAACTAAAATAAAAATAATTAAAAATAAAAACTCTAGGCAACTAGTCAATCCAAAGTAGACAGAATAACAAATTATATTAACTGAATGTATTAATATCTAAGCAACTTTATGAGACATAGTTATAGACAGAAAAAGTAGGGTGCGGAAATAGTATAATGACTTGGCTAAGGACAAAACTATTTATGGCAGATTCACTTTGAGGTCTGTTGAGACCCTATCTTTGCTCTTTCATCTACACCACAAAATGTGTGAATTGGATAGTACCAGACTATATTTTTTAAAATTAATTTTTTTTTTTTAGCAGAGGTTTTTGCTATAGGGCATGTGCGCTCGCCAGACAGACAGAGTGAGATAGAGAGACAGAAAGTGAGAAATCACCCCCCAGGGGGGATGGTCACACCACAATCCCTTCTCCTCCATTCTCCTCTCGGGATCTTGGGCACACACGCACATGTGCCCAGCGTGAGTTTTAAGCCACCGGGTCCGGGACACTAACCGCGGTCGACTGTGTGGGAGTCCAGCGACATAATAGCCATTATGCTAACTGCTGGTTCCAGTACCAGACTATTGATGTAAATGTTTTCTTAATTATACATGAAAACGAAAGGAATAACATATGAAACAAATAACATAGGGACTAACAAATTCTCCTACAGAATTGGATCTTGCCACCATTCAAAGCCAAATAAGGCTCCTCCAAATTTATAACAGATAACTTCATTCATAAGCAGTATGTACTGTGAGATAATACATAACCACTGTCATCTAAGAAAGTATGTATTGATTCATTTACCAAGAGTATGCATTCATATATTTACTTATACACAAACATTTCTTCAATGGATACATAATAATGTATCAAAAACTGCAACAGAAAATAGAAAATTACCCATATTATTATGAAGATAAAATTTTCACATCTTAATGAGAGAATAATATAATCAAGGGCCAAAATAAAAATGTTTTAATTTAAAAAGAAATTGGGCCAGCCAATAATATGGTGGTTAAGATAAATGGATCCCAATGGCCAACTACACAGTTTGAATCCTATAGGCTTGAACTCAAAAGTGAAAGGATAGGGATTGTTTTCACCACTATGAAATTGCACATAACCTCCTCAGTGACCTTTAATGCATACCATGAACACATCTGGTGGACTTCTTCATCAAGACCATAAAGTTCCTTACCCAAGTTTAGGGGGCCCTTAAAACATCTGTTCCTATCCTTCAAATATCTCCTTAGATGTCAACTCTTCAGGGAACTCTTTCCTAACCCCCTGTTCATCCCCTCCCCCATCAACAGATTTTCATAGTGCTAATTCTGACTCATAAATCATGATGTGCCTGGCACTTACCCATTCACTTGGAACATAAGTAGGCACTCAAGAAATTCCACTACAAAGGATAGTGAAGAATCTCTGTTCTCAGAGATATTTTTCTAGGGCGGGGTAGATAGAATATTTCCAGTCCATCATGTTCCATGACCACATATGAGGTTGGCATTGAAGAAGATAATCTTCCTGGAGACTGCCCTGTTCTCGTGCCCCAGGAACCTGTTGCTCTGAGTTCAGAAGTCTTATCATTACCAAAAAGCAGGCTGCTACTGGCCAGGTTGGAATTTTTGATAATAAGTACCCCAGAGATGACTTTAGTAAGTTTCTAGTTTCTTTGTTTCTTGTCTGTTTCATGAAGAGGTAATTACAACCAAGGATTTTGTCCAGACATAGTTTTTAAGCCTTGTCTTAGATGCCTATTTCTTTTCCTTTCTCTTCTTTTTTTTTTTTTTTTTTTTTTTTTTTTGTGATTTTTTTTTTTTAGGGTTTTTGAGATGTTTGCTATAGGGTGTGTGTGCTCACCAGAAAGAGACAGAGAGACAGAAAGCGAGAAATCACCCCCAGGGGGATGGCCACGCCACAATCCCTTTTCCTCCATTCTCTTCTTGGGATCTTGGGCACGCACACACATGCACCTGGCAATAGTCCAGGTCCAGGACTTGAACTGCAGTCAACCACATGGGAGCCCAGTGACATAGCCATTACACCAACTGCTGGGCCCAACTTTCTTAAGTTGCCTACTGGCCCCTAGATGCCCATTTCTAAGTCTCCACTGTTCACCCACTGATCACACAATTGTTCTGGCAGTCAGTATGAGTATTCATCTAAAACAATAGATTTGGGTGGGAAGGCAGCAGTTCACTAATTTGTCAAATTTTTCTAGCTTGAATTTTATTCTTTAAGCATAAAAAGATTGTCTGATTTATCACCTGATTATGTTTTCATTATCTTTTTGTTTTTGTTGTTATTGTCGCTGTTTTCTTACTCATGCTACCCTGTTTTCCTAAGTACCTGGTACATTAACTACAGGATATTTCATCTGCAAAGTCATTTGGCCCAGCCTCTGAGACACAATTGGTAGCATACCAGACTGCAGAGCTGGAAGCCACATTCTGACCATGGTTCACTTCTCCAGCCCTGTCAGCCTGAGAACACACCAGGCACATGCCAAGATCCTGACAGACTAGAGGGCCAGAGGAAGGGGACCATGGTGTGATTAAGCCCTGTGAAAGATGCTTTCATCTCTCCCTCTCTCTCTCCCTCTCCCTCTCTCTCTCTCTCTCTCTCTCTCTCGTGTACACACACACATACACCTACCTTGAAGAAAAAGAAAAGTCTTCTCCAAGACAGGCTTTTCATATGTTTTTGTCAAGTTCTGGGTCACAATTAGTCTGAGGCCTCCTAAATTCAAATTCAAGACTTGTGGTTACATAAACCACCCAGATCACTGGCAGTTTGACTACAAACCTCTTATTAAGCTAGTTTACCTCCATTATTACTTATTCTAAGGTTGTAGCTTTTGGGGATCTTGGATGAAGGAATAAGGAGAAGTTTTACCAGAGTTCTTACCTCTGGTCATTCTGATTTGGAATTCCCCCTGACCTAGCAAGGTTGCCAAAAGCACAGCTTTTTTTTTTTTTTTTTTTTTTTTTTTCAGTTAGTTAGATACTCTTTCAGATACGCAGATGTCCTCAGGACAAAAGCAGTTTAAGCAGTTCTGAGTGTAGACTCATATCTGAGTCCTCATTTTTGTCTATGTTTTGGCCAATAAACTATTTTCTGTCTTGCTAGCATTTTGATGCTTAAATGACATCAGAAGATGATTGGTCTGAACTACTTAGCTTATATTAGACAAGGCAACATTCCTAATCTAGTCTTTGTCGAGGGCTCACATACTGTGACAGTCTGGGTTTATTTTCATCTAAGGCTCTAAGGACCGTAGCCACCACTTATTACCACATCAATTAGGGTGTAGAATTAGTTGGGTTTTTCAACACTTCAAAGTACCAAATTATAGGATTTTCATTAAACAAATACACTGTACACGGTGAGCACCTCCCTTAGCAAAGCACTCATTACCTTCTGTCTCTGCTTGCAGATTGACAGCCTTGAGGTCAAGTTCCTCTATTTCTCACAGGAATCTGCTGAAAGGGTCAAGGAGGCAGCACACACCAATATTCTGAATAGCATCTATTGTTTCAGTTAATGTCAAAGGCTTGATTGGTAATTCTCTGCATTGCAGAACAGAGTAGATAGAATTTGGGAAAATATTTTGTATTGCATAATAATGATTTCCAGTCTGGGACCAAACCACCTCCGATGGCCCAATTTCCATTTTAGGTTCTGTTATTTATTTATTTCTTTAACTTGCTAGAGGTTGCATGTGCTTGCCAGGGGGACACACACACACACACACACACACATAGAGAGAGAGAGAGAGAGAGAGTGAGAGAGAGAGAGAGAGAGAGAGAGAGAGCAAATGAGAAAACATCCTCATTATCAGGCTGCAATCCCTTCTCCATTTTTCCTTTTGGGGCTTTGGCTTACATGCACACGTACCCAGTGTGTTTTCAAGCTGCTGGGTCTGTGACTCAAACTGTGTAGTAAGCTATATGGCAAACAATTGGCTTAACCACCATGCCGATAGCTGGTGTAAGTTCTGCTACTTTTACTATATTAATTATATCTAGTTAGTCATAACTAAGTCACATGGCTACCATACATCAAATGCCATACATTGAAGTGGTGGATCTAGAGGGTGGAAGTTAGGCTTATTTTTTTTTTTCTTTTTAAAGAAAAGCACACTACCACTAACTTCAAAAAAGTCTATAAAAGTGAGTTTTTAGTGTTTTTAGTCTTAATAGTAGAGAAGATAATTTGTAGAGTCTGGAATGGTTCTCAAGTGAGCCTACTCATTTATAGTTTATGCTACAATTGAAATATTACCCATAGAAATTATAATAATTAGAAGTATAAAAGGCAGTGTTTTTGTTTTTGTTTTTGTTTTTCTTTATTTGTTTAATGCTAGAGGGCACAGGAGATGAAAGAGAGAGAAAACTTCACAATAGAATCTGGTTACACTGTAATCCCCTTCAATTTCTTCTTACTGTCAGGACCTTGGGCACTTGCTTTCACACTTGGGGTTTTTCAAATCATCGGAGCTGGAAGTCAAACTCCAGTGGGCTATGTGGGATGCAGTTTCCTCTGCACGATGCTTAAATACCATATCATGTGACTGGCCTGGCAGTGTATTTTTCTTAAAAAAGAAAGGCCTTAAAAAGGAAATCTAAAGGACACAAAAAAGTGGAAGGGCATCCCATGTTCCTGGATTGGCAGACTTAATATAATCAAAGTGGCAACCCTTCCCAAATTAATCTACATGTTTAATGTAATCTCTATAAAATTACAAGAGACATTCTTCACAGATCTAGAAAAGACCATCAGAATTTGTCTGGAATCATAAAAGACTCCATATTGCCAAAGCCACCCTGTGCAAGAAGAGTGGTATGGGGGTCATCTCACTTCCTGACCCAAAAATATTTTACAAAGCTGTGATAATCAAAACAGCTTGGTATTGGCACAAAAACAGGATCAATGAGGACCAATGGAACAGAGTAGAGACCCGAGAAATAAACCCCAAATCATACAGCCAACTCATCTTTGACAAAGGGTACCAGTCAATCCAGTGGAAAAAGGAAAACCTCTTTAGCAAATGGTGCTGGAAAACTGGGTATCCACCTGTAGAAAGATGAACTTGAACCCCTACCTGTCACCATTAACAACAATCAACTCAAAGTGGATCAAAGATCTAAACCTAAGACCACAAACTATAAAACTACTGGTGGAAAACACTGAGGCGACCCTGGTAGACATGAAGGAAGGCAAACAGTTCTTAAGTAAGACCCCCCAAAGCACAGGCAATAATCCCCAAAATAGATAGGTGGAATTACATCAGATTAAGAAGTTTCTGCCCAGCAAAGGACACTGTAATTAGTGTAAATCGACAACCCTCGGAATGGGAGAAAATATTTGTTAACTGTGCCTCAGATAAGGGGCTGATAACCATAATACACAGAGAACTCAAGCAGCTTACCTGGAAAAAAACGAGTAATCCAATTAAAAGATGGGAAAATGAGCTGAATAAATAACTCTCAAAGGAAGACATACGGATAGCCACAAAGCGTATGAAAAAATGCTCACCATCCCTCATTGTAAGGGAGATGCAGATCAAAAGCACAATAAGATACCACCTAACCCCAGTCAGAATGGCAAAGATACAAAGAAGGGATGGCAGCATGGCCCTCCGCCCCGGGGGGTGATTTCTCGCTTTCTGTCTCTCTGTCTCTCTCTGTCTGTCTGGCGAGCACACTCGCCGTATAGCAAAAACAAAAAGGAAAAAAAAAAAAAAAAAAAAAAAAAAAAAAAACAAGTGCTGGCAGGGATGTGGTAAAAGGGAAACACTCCTACGTTGTTAGTGGCAATGTGAACTGGTCCAACCAACCACTATGGAGAAATGGAGAACAATATAGAGGTTTTTCAAAGATCTACAAATAGAACTACCATATGATCCAGCAATTCTACTCCTGGGTATCTACTCAACGGACAGGAAAACACTCAGTTGGAAAAGTGTTTGCAGAACTATATTTATTGCAGCACTATTCACGATTGCTAAGACATGGAACCAACCCAAATGTCCACAAACAGATGAATGGATTGAAAAA
>NW_006159982.1:4346814-4370252 GCF_000334495.1 Tupaia belangeri chinensis | reverse complement strand
AGTGGGAAAGATAATTTGGGAGAAAAATGGAGAGGGAAAATATTTATGGGACACAGATATACTTTGTTATTTGTTGATGAGGATGTGTATAGTATTCTTGACTGGACTGAGATGTATATTATGCTGGGTAAAGTCTCTTTATAATCTAAATGATGTATAGAGAAATGTATAAATAATAATAATAATAATAATAAAGGGGAAAAACACACCATCAATTCAATAACCAAAAAAAAGGCTGAGTTGCAACCTCTAGACCCACTACTACTTTGATATGTGACTGTATCCATTACTTAAACCTTGAGTTTTAATTTTTTTAAACTTTAAAATATAAGGATATGTATTCCAAAAGGGGATTTGTGTGAATAGATAACATGTAAAGTACTGTACAGAATACGTGCTAAATAAATATGATTTACTATGATTGCCCCTATTTACTGAGCTGTCATTGCTTGGAACATCTCAAATTTGTTCATCTAAATGTTTGACTTGATAATTAATTGTGACATTCCTGAGTCTAACTGACCAGATTGAACTTTCTCTTATGGATATTTACCAAGAACACAGAGGCAGGTATGTAATTAAAGCATTTTATTACTTTTGTTTATATTTGTACAATTTCAGCAACTACTCAGTTATAATCCTATCTGTTTACACTGTGCATGTGTCTAAAGATGGATCTAGTATTTTCAAATATCTATCCAATGCTGATAGACTAGATGTAGCCCAGATTCTTATTATTCACATATCTATTTTTCCACTTACTATTAATCGTGACTTTAACATGAAGTTGGTGCAAGGTCTGAAGAATCCCTGTGTGAAGGCACAAGGCGAGTGAACACAGACACTATCCTGTAGGTTTTTACTCGATGTTGCTGCTTTGATTTTTAGGGGCTGCACGTGTTACCAGTCAGAAAGAGCTTGCTGATTTCCTTCATGTTTCTATTTCTTTGTTAATTAAAGCACAATTGGAAATGTGCTGCCTAGATAGCTTAATGCATTAAAAGACTTCAACTCTAGAGAACTGGAAATCTTTAGTATTGTGTTTCCCTGATGCAGAAGTGATCTCAATTTTCTTCAGGTTTGTCATTAGCCTACTGCATTTGTTGGCTCTGTATGATCATCTGTCAGAGCAAGATTAGTTAAAGACTATGATGGAGAGCATATTGAGGCTCCCAGATAACCATTATAAGGATGAGAGATTATGTTCAAATCTTTGAATTGAGTTTTCCTAGAAATTAGATGTATATTCATAAACAGAACTTTAAAAGTGTTTTTTTGCTTTACCCTTGAAAACAAATGCAAATTAGATTACAAAGACAGTATTTAACACAAATATTGATATAAATGTTTTGAAACAGCAAGCTGTTAGTTCTGACTTGTGACTATCATCACCCAGAACAAACAGTGACAGTCCAAGAGAGAAAATAAAACACAGAGAGAAAAACTGAATTTTCAGATCTAAAAGAATTTCACACAGTACAACTGGAAGTTATTCACATAAAAATAACAGCAATAGTTCGAGAATAAAAAGTCAGTTTTTCGCATGCCAAGTTAAGTGTATGGATGTATGGATTTCAGAATAATTAAGGACCAAATACACAGCCCAGTTCATCCCAACAGGACAGAGATACTTTGGTTTATTGAAAGCACAGCAGTTGTTCTCATAAATGTGATACTTCATTAGCACCACACAGATCATAAAAAACCTGATAATGCATTTTAATAGATCCCGTCTATTAGCAATTTGGCAAATATGTCAATGAATCCAAGAACTCTTTCATATAATATTGAAATTATAATAATGTGCATATTAATGCTATCTCCATTATCATTTTTCTCCAAAATTTTGAAAGAATAATATGGAAATTTGTGTCAGTGTTGCAACCTCCCTAATAATCTCTTCTATTTCTGGAAAAGCAAAACAATATTTATGCTCCAGGAGTAATAAGATATTCTAATAATAATTTTATTATAAAGATTTTTTTAAATTACACGATAGCTCACTGTTAAGAATGTTTAGTATATAATTATAATGGGTATATAAAAATCGTGGTTTACATTTACTATCTGTGGTTTATATTTACTATCATATCATATACTTTCCTCTGAATTTTTTATGCTATGGATTAGTCTCATTTAACTTTTATTGTTATACCACAGGGGATATGCATGTGCATGAGAAAGAAAAAACATTCCTCAACAGATCCTGGTCATGCCACAATTCTTTTTCTTCCTATTTTTTTTTTTTTTTTGAGAGGTTTTTGCCATAGGGCATGTGCACTCGCCAGACAGACAGAGACAGACAGAGAGACAGAAAGCGAGAAATCACCCTCCAGGGGGGATGGCCACACCACAATCCCTTCTCCTCCATTCTCCTCTTGGGATCTTGGGCACACACGCATGTGCACCCGGTGTGAGTTTTAAGTCACCGGGTCCGGGACGTGAACCGTGGTCAACTCCATGGGAGTCCAGCGACATAGCCATTACGCCAATTGCTGGTCCCTCTTCCTATTTTTCATCCCGTCCAGATTCTGGCCATATAGCTACACTCAGGATATTTTTCTTTTTGTTGTTAGTTTAGGTTTATCTGTAGGGTATGTGCACTCACCAGAGAGAGAGAGAGAGGGAAAGTGGGAAATCACCCACCAGGGGTAAGGTCACACCACAATCTCTTCTCCATTTCTGCTCAGGATCTGGGGCACACACGCACAGTGTGATTTCCAAGTTGCTGGATCTTGGACTCAAACCACACTGTTGGCTATGTGGGATTCAATGCCTTAATCTCCACACCACCTACCAGCCCCACCCAGCATGTTTTTCAAGCCAACACAGCAAGGACTTGAATGCTGGTCAGCCATGTGGGATCTAGTTTCTTTGTATAGCACCTAACTGTTGCACTATGGGGCTGGCCCTCATTTAAATTTTTCTTACATCTTAGGGAAATAAAACTTTTTTGATTTTCATGGTATGTAAATACATAGATGTGTATATATTTTAAAAGTGTTTATTACCATATTAAGCAAATTATTTCAGATTTAAGGAGACATTAGAAATCTAGTTTCTCATCAAATACAAAAATCCTTTCTGTACAAGTTCTGGCATTTTGGATAAGTCATTCTGTCAGAGTATTTTGTACCACATAAGTCAACCTATTTATAAGTAGCTTTAATTGTTGAAAACATGTCTTTTATGTTGCACTCAAATCTATCCATTTGTCCTAATTTTGTCTCTTTTCATAAATGCATATGATAAGTTTCAAAATTTCTGAAGACAGATGTCATGCCTACCTTTACACTTCTATTTTCCAATCTTGGCTAACACTTCTTGATTTTCAAAGCCCTTAAAATTCCTGATGTTTTCTGCTGCATGCAGTTTTATTGGCCAATGTACATCATAAATAGGTTAACCAGAATTTGACCCTATGCACCAAAGGGAGTCAAACTGAGAAACTTTTCTTTTCTAAGGTCTTTCTATTATTTCATTAATTTTGTGTTTACGAAAGTATAATATACAGATGCTCTTCTATTTATAATGAGATTATGTCCCGAAAGACCTATTGTTAGTTGAAAATATCATAAACTCAAAACGCCTTTAATGTGTCTAACCTACTGAACATTGAAGTGTAGCTTAGACTATCTGAAACCTGCTCAGAACATTTATATTAGCCTATAGTTGAGCAAAATCATCTCATACAAAGCCTATTTTACAATAAAATGTTGAGTATCTCATGTAATTTATTGAATATGGTACTGTAAGTGAAAAAGAGATTGACAGTATGCGTACTCAAAGTACGGTTTATATTGCAATGTCACACTTTTGCACCATTGTCAAGTCAAAAAAATTATGTCGAGCTACCAGATCATCATCAGGGACTGTCTGTGCTAGAAAGATCACTATTCTTAAGGTCATGAGATCAGAATCCCATTTCAGTTCTGCTTTGATTCAATCATTTAACCTTGTCCTATACAGGCACAATGGCTACATACTTTTTTTTTTCTTTTCTTTTTTTTACACATACAGAGAATATCAACATTTCAACTTCAGTCTTAGGTGAGGGATTGAAGCTGTGCTCTAAGAATTTAGTAACTTGTGGGTTACTATAGATGTACAAGGCTCTTTATTCAACCTTCACTGAAGTTCAGCTATAGCATCTCCTCCTTCAAAAAGCATCAGAAATTTCTTCTTAGGAGAAATTAAATATCTCTGAAAGACTCCCACACACTGGCATTTAGGCTCCCCTACTTGAAAAAAGTCATGTCTCTGTTCAGTAATTTTAAAAACAAACAAAGCCCACCAGTCAACTAAATTTGCTTACGTATGTACACATTCAAATAAGCATTTCAATTTATCATGCTCTTGTATAAACAAACTCTCAAATATCACCAATTGTATGAGAAGAGTCTTCAATGTAAAAGAGAAAATGAAAATCAATTTAAAAAACTGATAGCACAGAAACTAAAATCAAATTTAACCTTTGAACTCAAATTTTTGTCTAGGCTGGTAGTTGTCATTTGCCAGTCTTCCCTCAACCCAATTCTATATACTCCTTTGCCCAACACCATGACCAAGAAGGCTAAATCCTACAGAATGCTTCACCTTGGTTGGTTTCCAGTTGGGTTTAGTCTTACAGAGGACTAGAATGCAGGAGAAAAAAAAAAACAAAAAAACAAGAACTTTGTGACATTTCTTCCTCATTATACTCTCCTCCTTTGGTGCCAAATATCTCTGGCAATAGCTACATCCCTCTATGAATAGAAATTATGGCCAGGGACTGGGAGTAAACTTGTGGCTCTCACTGTATTCTATTAATGCTATTTCTTTCCCTTAATATTTCAACTCTGGTAGTATTAATAACACCCCACTGTTGCTGGTCCCAGGAAAAAAACATCCCTTACTGATCCTTTAATATGCCCACATCTCTGTAAATCATACTTTCATTAACTTGACTTCAGTGACCTGGAGTGGATTCCACTTTCTTCAAAGACCCTAACTGCTCCAATAATATTCAAGAAATATGAGATTTTTTAATAAAATAAGAAAAGAATTTTATGAAAAAATAAATGATCAAAATTATAGAAATATTTCATGAAAGTTAACAGTGGCTAAAATAAAAATGTAAGTAAAAGGGTAGGAAAAAAAGCTCTCACAAAACAGGATGAAAGAAAAAGACCTGAGGGTAAAGGAGTGAGCAGAAAATGTTAAGAGACTTAGTATATTATTTCTGGAGGTCCAGCCTCTAAACAATAAGAAACATGTGAAGAAAGAATAGAATAAACAGAAGTGAGAAAGTTATAGAAATCATATAAGAAAATACTGCAGAACTAAAAGGTTCATTGATTTCTTGGGCACTTAATGCAAAATTTCTATAAAATAATAAGAAATTTAAAAAACTTCAGGGAAAAACCTTTTCTAAAAATATCCTATAGAGACCATAAAAATGTACTGCTGGATCCACTAACATGTTCATCCCAAGTGCACACCTTCCTCAGATTACTTCCAGCCAGTGATTGAGAATGGTATGGTACTAAGGCAAGACCATTCAAGTTCAACTAGGCTGATTAACAGTCCTGACAACTTCTGTTCAGGACTGTTAATCAGCCTATTTGAACTTTTCTTGGAAACATATGAGCAACTCCAGTCTCTTCTCAATTGTCGTCCTATCTCTCTTCCTTTCGTATGTATCAGACTGGCATTGCAATCCTCCCCCACAGTCTCAGTCAGCCTAAATCATGGGCATGCACACGTGCACATGTCCGGAATCCTTAGGGAGTACCCAGGAGGGAAACCCAGGACTTTTCCCTTATGGGTCCAATTATGTTGCACTGTACCACCAACAGGCCCTATTTTCTCTACCTTTTCCTTGACAATAATCACCACTATTCATTGAGTGTCAATGATACAATCAATGTTTTATGTATTGCATGCTTCACAATATCTCTGTGAAGTAAAAATCTGTTTCTCCAAAATACATGTGAAAAATCTAATTTCTGTAAGATTAAGTAACTAGTTCAAGGTCACATGTAGAAAGTGCTAGGACCATTACTCTAATCCATATACATCTGAATCTAAAGTCAATGTTCCTAATCCCTCATATGTTAAATGTGTTATTTCAAAGCTTTATAATTTCTTCGAGAGAAATGAAAACTTGTCCACATAAAAACCTGTATATGAATGTTTATAGCAGCATTATTCATAATAGCTAAAAAGTAGAAACAACTCAAATGTCCAACAGATGATTAATAAATTAAAAAAATATGATTTATCCATACAATGAAATATTATTTGGCAGTCAAAAATAATAAAATACTGATATATTTCAATATGAATAAACCTTGAAAACATCATGCTAAGTGAAAGAAGAAAGTCCCGAAGGACCACATATGTACAATTTAATTGATACAGAATGTTCAGAATGGGCAAAGACAGACAGTACCTTAATGGCTACCTACAGTTGGCAACAATAAAAATGAGGGAAGACTGCTAAAGAGTATAGGCTTTCTTTTAAAATGTTTTAAGTTATTCATGGTAATGGTTACACAACTCTACAAATTCTCTAAACACCACAGAATAGTACACTTAAGATAGTATTTTGTATGGTGTGGAAATTTCATCCCAATAAAGCTATTTCAATAAAAAATATATGTATTCCTTAAAAAACTTTCATAATACATGAAAAGATAGGTAAAGAATAATACCTATAAAAATCTTTCTAGTCAAGCTACACTGCTCAAAATTAACATGCTGAGAAACTAATTTGTTTTGATGAATGACAAATTTACATTTAGAACAAAACCACTGTTTTGGGATGTTAACAATCCAAAACTACAGTTAAGCATTAAACTTAGGAGAATACATTACTTTTATCTTAATGTTCTATTAAAAATTTCAAAAATCAGTCAGTTTTGTGCACTCTGAACTAATAATGTTTTATTAATGCTAGCAATCTGTAACTCTGTAGCTATTTTTTAATTTCATTATATAGTTTTCTTATTCATAACCTGGGGCAGTTTTTGCATATCAGGCTAGAGGTTACAAACGAACATGTATACCAAGTACAGACTCAGTCTTAAATTAATCAATCCCATTTGTCTTTGTAATAGGTCCATTCTTGGTGAAGAAAGTGTGTTCTTTCATATGTATTACATAATTTTAAAAATATTTATAGGACAGTCAACTATTTCCATTAACCAAATAGCAGAAAAACCCAAGTAAAACCCAATGTTGTTCATATGCTATGCAATTAAAATGCAAAGCGTGTTTTGCATAAAATATTGTAGCAAGTTCTTTTTTTTTTTCTTTAAATGATTTAACCCTACCAAAAGACAAAGGACTGAGACTAGATGTTTCATATTCCCTTTGAAATCCAGACATTATAAATTTTAATGCCTGCCAGTATATAAGTAAGGAGGATGTTATCATTGCTTTGAGACAATATTAAAGTTTGAAATGTAATCTTGAGAAGACATGAGATGAAAATACTGCTCTAAATAAAGGTCAAGTCATTTTTATCCTAGGTTAAACTAACCTTCTTTACTAAAATACTATATGTGTAAGTCACTGAGTATGGAAAGTAGCCTCTAAAATGGCCTCAAATGATCCCTACTCCGGTATTCATTCCTTTGTGTGTTAAGTCAAAAGTGTGTGTTGGATCTAGTTTCCAATGAAAAGGAAATAGCAAGAGTGATGGGACTTGAACCATTGTAGGGCATGAAGGATTCAAGTCTCTTACCCACCACATCGCCTGCTGGCCCCAGCTACTGCCCTCTTTTAAAAGGAAGTTCATTCAAATGTTCTTAGAAGAGTATTTAGACACTGCAGCCTAAATGCCCTGGTATAGCTTGGCTCCTGCTACACTGTCTGAATTTATTCTGAGTCAAAACTTTCATCAAGTTCCATGTACCAATACCAGTGAAATTTCACATGCTATTGTCCTAATTTCTGCACAACTTTCAGGACACAGTCTCATTCTGTCTGAGAAATAGCCCTCTGTCCAAGAGTCCCACTCCTGCTCTGACCCATACTAGCCTTTTTTTGCCTTAGCTGTTCCTCTTCTGCCTTCTCTATGGTACAAAACTACATAAGGGAAAATAAAATGTGATTAATATTAAAATAGTTGAGAAAATTATCTTGACTTTTTTCTCCTCTACACTTCTTTAAGATAACAAAGACAATAAGAAATAGAAAAGGGAATTATTATTAGCAAAATTAGGAAACAATATTTTTTGAAGAAGGGCCACCAAAAGTAGTGAAAATTCCACCGGGATTAGAGAGGAGTACATGAGATATAAGGCAGCACATATTTTTAAAACTCTTAGCTACATTGTGGTAAATAACAGAATGTTAAATAATTAAGAAAACTATCTAAAGGTATTGAACAGCTTTTCTTCAAAGACAACTTGACTAACATTGTACTTTGTCCAATAGCAACAATTTAAGGTAAAAGGCAATAAAATAATATCTTCAAAGACTAGAAAGAAAATACTTGTTACCTTGAAAGAATACCCAAGGTTGGTCTTCAGCTAGTAGCAAATTGAACCCTCAAGAAAGTAGTGATATTTAAAAGTAAAAGTAAGTAATGAAATTAGAGAACTGTGTTGGCAAATCTAAATAAGTATTGTCTCTTAAAGATTCTAAAAATAAGGGCCAGTGAGTGGTTTGGTAGTTAAAGGCATTGGACCTCTCACATGGCAGACCATGGTTCAAGTTCCAGACCTGGTGGTTTGCTTTCTTACTCCTCTCCCCACTCTGGTCCCTCTCTGGTCAAATTAAATTAAATAATTTTTTTTTAAATTCTAAAAATAGAACTAGCCCCATAGTATAGCACCTAAGTGCTGTTTATACAAAGCTGGGTCTCACATAGCTTACTATGGTTCAGATCTTGGCCCTGAGTTCACCTTACATGCATACTGAAAATTCTCATGGAATGGAGAAATGGAGGGAAAATAATCATTTATTGCATAACCATGTCACATTGCAGGGTTCTCTCTCTTTCGTATGCGCCTTCTAGCAACTTAACAAGAAAATATAAAAATGCCACCATGAAGCAGATTTTAAAGGAAAGTGAAATGAATGCACTGGCTTCCATATTACTAGGAGGTACAAAAGAAGGGAGAACCAGATTCAATGTAGCCTAAGATTTTTTAATTTTTTGAAAGGAGAAGAAAGGTACATACATTATACAGTATGTTAAAATCTGAAGGTTATTTGCTGAGAAAAGAAATTGAAGAGGACAGAAAAAAATGGAAAGATGTCCATGTTCATGAATTGCAAGAAAAACTTGTATTATTAAAATGTCCACACTATGCAAAGTAATCTACAAATTCAATGTAGTTCCTGTCAAAATACCAACGATATTCGTCAGAGAAAAAAAAATCCTAAAATTCTTATGGAACCACAAAAGGCTCTGAATAACCAAGCAATATTGAGAGTATAAAAATTCAAAGTATTGAACAACTTTTCTTCAAAAGGTAACTTGACCAACATGATATTTTTCACATCAGTGATAATTTATACTGAGGCAATAACATAATATCTATGTCAGGTATCACAATATCTGACTTCAAAACACTACAAAGCATGGGACCAGCAGTTAGCACAATGGCTATGTCGCTGGACTCCCACGTAGTCGACCGCAATTCGCATCCCAGACCTGGTGGCTTAAAACTCATGCCGGGCGCGTGTGCGTGTGTGCCCAAGATGCCGAGAGGAGAATGGAGGAGAAGGGATTGCGGCGTGGGCATCCCCCCTGGGGGGATTGATTTCTTGCTTTCTGTCCCTCTGTCTCTCTCTGTCTGGCGAGCACACACGCTCTATAGCGAAAACCTCTCAAAAAAAAAAAAAAACACTACAAAGCATTACTCTCCAATACAGCATAGTACTAGCATAAAAACAGACATACAGACCAACGAAACAGAGCTGATTTTCAACAAAGGCACTAAGAACATAGGTTGGAGAAAGTCAGTCTGATTAAGGTGTTGGATTTCCACATGGCCAACTGTGAGGTTCCAATTCCAAACCCAGCAACTTGAAAATCATGCCAGTTTTGTGGGTGTGCCTGCCCAAAATCCTGAGGAGAAAGGATTTAGGAGTGCCCATCCTGCCTGGAGGGTAATTCTCACTTTCCCTCTGTCTCTCTCTGGCTGGCAAGAACATGCACCCTATGGCAAAACCTAAAAATATAAATTAATTAATTAAAAAAAGGTATTAGGCTAGGAACTTAAGCCAAATTAGATGTGACTAGAGAAAAGATAGCAACTGTAATGCATCTGAGCATCCAATGCATTCAAATACATGATTAAGGCAATGACAACTGTGGAAATAACAATTATAAGAACAAGTCAGACAACAAAAGGAATTGCAAAGACTTTCAATGTGTGTAAATACATTGATTGGCTCTTCTTTTATAGCAAGTTTGTTGAAAATGTTGCTAAAAGCAAATAAGTCAAATAATAGTTATAAATATGTTAAAATATGTAACAGTACTTACTAGAAGAAAATAAGAATAACAATATAATTGATTAAAATTATGTAGGACGATGGAAAATATAGCAACATACTAATTTAATCATTCTTAGATGAAAAGACAATAGATTCTTTTTCTTAATTTTTAAAATTTCATTTATTATTATCATAATCTTCTTTATGTAACATTGAAACAAAAGACAATAGATTCTATCTAAACATGGATTTTAAGCATATTTTTAAGAAAAGAAGATATAGTTAAGATATCTGTCAGAAATGAGAATTCAGTCTACCAAATTACATTAAAAGTATATATATATATATATAATTTATTTAAAGTATCTGTATATATGTCCATCCCATGAGTTCCTGAACCTGAAAATCAGTAGCATAAAAGGAAGTTACATAACACGTATGTAACATATCAATAAGAGAAATGAAAATAATTTATTCTTAAAAGTGTCTCTCTGGAGAGCACACATGCCCTATAGCAAAGATCTCGCTCTCAAAAAAAAAAAAAAAAGAAAGAAAGAAAGTGCACATATTATAAAATTGCATAGACTTCACAAATGCATGTACATGCACACACATACAAATAGCACACGTTAACTTGAGAAAGTTTGGATCAGATCAATGACCTGTATCAGGGTCAGTACACTGACTGTGATATGGTACTATAGTAATATAGTACAAAGAATATTTCTATTATTTGTTACAAATCATGAGACTCTATAAATATCTCAAAATAAAAGGTTTAATATTTTTTTTCTTTTTTTAGTTTTCTATAGTGCATGTGCACTCACTACAGAGAGGCAAAGAGAAAGGGAGAGAGAGAGAGAGAAGAGAAAGTGAGAAATCATCCCCCAGGGGATGTCCATGCCACAATCCCTTCTCTTCCATTCCCCTCTCAAGATTTTGGGCACAAGCACACACACACCTGCATGTTTGCAAGCTGCTGGGTCAGGGACTCGAACCACACAGTTGGCCATGTGGGATCCAGCAGTCTTAATCTTTGTGCTCTATGCTCACTAAAGTTTGATTTTACTAAAAAAAGGAAAGAAAATTGCTCTCTGATTGGCTAGCAGAAAAAAAAAAAACTAAATTCAGATACATCTAAATTAAATCTGATAATTTAAAAGTAAAAGACATGGCAAAGAATAACCAGGAAAATACATTGAAAATTTAGCAAGATACAAATTCTAATTTCAAAAAGGTTTAATAAAGGGCAAATGACTTAACTATGTTAATGAAGAATACTGTAAACTGATTTAAGTCTTGAATATCTATTAACCATTACCTTAGCATTCCAATTAATTATTTTGTAATGATTTTTTTTCTATGACAGAAAAAAAAAGTATAAAAAGGACATTTCTCAAATGTTTTTGTTTAAGTTTATGCCTCTCAGTTCTTGACAACCCAAGTAAAAAAAAAAGGAGAATATCTAAAAATGTTAACGATTAAAAATGATCAAACTAGTAAGTATTGAGCTCCACAGTCTAATGACAAAGAACATATTTTCAAGAGTCTTCACATATTTTTAAAATTCACCATATGTTAGGTCATAGAGAAATTCTCAATAAAGTTTAAAGGGTAGAAATAGTACAAATGGCTTTTTTTTTTTTAAATCCTAATGTAATAAATTTGGAAAATTTACTAAGATAAAGGAAGACTTAAGAGGCTTGTACTTCCAGCAGGAGTACAGATTAGGTGTTATCAAGAATTTTCTTACTATAATACAACTAGGTCAAAATATAAATTGTAATGCATTTTTAGATTGCATGAAAGTAATGAATATAGCCAAAGAACAATGAAAATAAAATCAAACAATTAGTAGTCATCTGTAAACAAATTACCTGGGGGAAGATACTTACACATATAAAAGGTCTTTAGATTTTCTGATGAGAAGTGGGAGAAAAACTTGATGCTAAGCCAGTTTTCTCAAAGGGTGCTAGACTGGTTCTAGATTAGTAGTACCTTACAGTTGAAGACTACTCCTTAGAGGAAAGCTGTGAGAATGTACACGCTTGGAAATGTTATAGATTAAGTCTAGCTCTCTATGAGCTCACAAGTTTTTTAATGGTAAGTACACAAGGAAAATAGAAACCATAAAATTTGGGGGCCAACAGGTGAAGCAGTGGTTAAGGCACTGGACTCCCACGTGGCAGTCCTGGTGACTTGAAACTCATGCCAGGTGCATGTACACATGTGCCCAAAATTCTAAGAAGAGAATGGAGGAGAAGGGATTGTTGTGTGGCCATCCTCCTTGCGGGGTGATTTCTTATTTACTGTCTCTCTGTCTCCAGTAAGCACATGCACTCTATAGTAAAAATCTCTTAAAAAAATTTTAATACAAACAGGAACAATACTGTAATTATCAGATGCAGAATATAACCTATGATTATTTAAATAAATTTGCAATTGGATTTAGAAAACCAAACAATATGGAATTACAAAAAGAAGTTAGGAATATTAGAAAAAATGACCGAATAGTACATTTGGAAATAAAAATGTAATCACTAAGATTAACTGTATGGATGGGCTAAACAGAAAATTAATAAAATAGAAGATATAGCTGAAGAAATTATAATTAAGACAGAGTATCTTCCCTTCTTCCTCACTGCACCATATTTCACAATATATGGGCAAAGGCAAACATGTCAGTAATTATGACATAGGGTAGATGGTTTAAGCTTTGTATGAACATCTGTGGGGTCTCAGATGATGAGTCCCTTAACTCCCTGACAGCCTCTAAGCTGTGATATAAGGATGATGATTTAAAAATGAGCGGCCAAGAAAATGGTATGTGTAAAGGTTTAGAAGTCTAAGGAAACATGATATCTTTAAAAATGGATAATATTCAGAACGAGGGAGCAGACTTGAAGAGTCATGAAACAGTCTCCAGCTTGTAACACTTCCCCCACGGGCAACTTACAAAGGTGGAATAGAAATACTTCCTGTTTGCAAGTGGTTGGCAAATGGGATCCAAATAATCCCCCCTTTTGATGCCCTTAGTTTTCCTTAGGGTATCACGGCACAACCTCCGCAGCCCTTTAATTTCCAATCAGCCGAGGCAGTAGTGCTAAGTCTACAGAAGGGACTGTTACAACTTATCAGGGAAGGTTCAGAATAGTTCCTGTGTTGTCTTGGACAGGTGTATCCTTGATTTTTCCACCATGCATAAATCAGTCAGCCTCTGGTGTGGCCAAAGCAGGGCCACAGATTCCTCAGGCTTCTAAGGTACATTGACCAGTCAGCCTCTGGAGTGACTAGAGCAGGGCTATAGATTCCTGGTTTCTGAAGTGTCATCTGGAGGAGCTGTGTGTCGGTCCATGGAGACAGTCCTCTTGACTCTAGTCTGATGGATTCATGGGGGGGATGCCTGTAACAGGTATTGGTAGCCTCGACCTGGTTTGAACTTAATAAAGTCCACTAATAGTAGTAAGGGGAGGTTCTGATAGCCTGGTCTCAGCTTCCGATGGGCATTGTTCCTGGCACAGGTTTCACATCTGCTACTGACATGGTTGCACAGGGTTGCAGAAAACAATCCCCCATGTGTCAATTCATGGTACTGAAGCACCAGCTTATGAACCAGAATGCAATGGGACAAATAGTTCCCCATCTGGTAGCTGCCACCAACCAGTCTTTGTTTCTCTTTTTTCTGTTGCTTATTGATTTTCTTTTTTGGTGTGGGGGGAGCTCTGGCAACAATTGCATAGTAACTGGAGGATTTTTTTCTTTATTTGAAGGCATATTTAGATCAGTGGCATAGTAACTCCTGGTACTGAGCCATCCTTTCACCCATCAACCACCTATAGCCCCTACTGTTCATCAGTGTCACAACAGCATGAGGAACTTTCTTCCCATTCAAAGGCAAACAGGGGCTGGCTTTTGGAAGCTAGTCGGAGATGGAAGAAGGCATCCTTGAGGTCCAAGCATGTGAACCAATTGGTTTGAGGTAGCAGGAGGTTCAGGAGCATGTAGGGGTTTGACACTACAGAGTGGAGGGTTACAGCAGTGTTGTTTACAGAGTGGAAATCTTGTGCTGGCTGCTAATGTCCTCCAGGCTTTCTAACTAGCACTAGTGGAGGTCCAGGAAGACTGACATTCCACCAGAATTCCAACTTCTTTGAGGCATTTGATATATCCTTGAATGCCCAATTGTGTGTCTCCTGGTACCAAGTATTTCCTCTGCCTCACTGAGGTAACACCAGGTTTCAAGTCAATGACAACTGCGGCATGGTTCTTTGTCATCCTCCACCCTTTCTCTGTCTCTCTCCAATGAATGCACATGCCCTATTCAAAAACCTAAAAATAAATAAATAAAGACTGACTATTCTACTGCTAACACTCACTCACAGCAGTAGGTTAAGAATGATTCTTAGCTTGTACTCTTTGTAGGTTAAGTCATGAACAACTAAATTTCACGAGCTTTGGTTGAAGTAAACCTTAGCCAAAGGTCTGGCACTGCGTCCTGGCTTTTATTCTGCCTGAAGAGGCCTAGGGCAGGTGGCTGAGTCCCAAAGTGCACACTGTGGCTCAATGCTCCCTTTCTATCTTTCTTGCTCCTTTCCATTTGACATATGCATGTGTGATCTGGACTAACTTTTTGGTTCCCAGTGATTGTTGATATTCAGGTATTGTTTTAGGAGAACAGAAACTGGCTATTACATTTTAAATTATTAAAATACGAACCAAGTATCAGTTTAATTGCTGAAGTTCTTTCTGGGATATAGGCTTTAAGACCAGATCATTATGTTTGAAGACCCTAATGGTTCTGACAGTCTGGCTTCTAGAACCAGTGACACATGGTTCAGTTCCTGGCATGATCCAGTAGAATTATTATTATTATTATATATTCTTTTGGGAGAGATTTTTGCTATAGGGCGCATGCACTCACCCGAAAGAAAGAGAGAGACAGACAGAAAGTGAGAAATTACCTCTTGGGGAGAGAGGGGGATGGCAATGCTGCAATCCCTTCTCCTCTATTCTCCTCTCAGGATCTTGGGCACTCACGCACACGCACCCGGCGTGAGCTCAAGCCACTGGGCCCGGGACTCGAACTCCTTTCAACTACATGGGAATACAGCAACATAGCACTTATGCCAACTGCTGGCCCCCATATTTTAATAACCAATTATAGTCATGAAATCGCATCTTATGATGTCCACCTTGGCCCCAGGCACACTGCAGATCAGGTCATAGGTTTTCAAAATCTTGATCATTAAGACTTCTCAGCCTTTTTCATTTCAGACTCATCAGTATGGTTGTCCACACTAAACAGATAATGATCTGCTCCACTACAGGTGGGGACAGCGATGAGGCATACGCTGCAAGGCAACCTTTGCCAATGAGCATCAAATTTGTTGCAAATACATGTCTGGGATTGATAGAAAGTTCTGGTGGCCTAGGAGCCAGTGTCTACCATAAACATCATTGGTTGGCCTCACACACCTTCATTTTGACTGTGGGCTCCTGGGGACCTAGAAGTAAGGAACCTGGTTTGTCCTAGACTGTGTCTTAACTCAGCCAGGAGGGCAGAGCCCAGTTTGCATCTGCTTTATTGATTATACAAAAACTCTACCTGGAGAATACAATTTTTAATTTAAACCTTCATTTCTATGGAACAGAGGGAGTGCAAGAAGGCAGGAAGGGAGAATGCAGCCAGGATCTCCAGCCTTAACTCATCTCATCCCGTGTCTTCAATTAGCAATAATCGCGCCTCGGATAAACCTCATTGGCTACGATACTGCCACTGCGCAAAGCTCTCATCCCGTGTCTTGAGATTCCCACCCTACCAAGTTCCTGGGCAAGGGTTTCCCAGTTTTTCTCTTCCTGATACAAAGGCCCATTTAAAGCCAGTTAAATGGCTGACCTGTCTAAATTGATCCTGTGCTGCTTGGTAAGCAAGTGTGCAGACAGGGAAACTGGAGTACTTTAGCCTGGAGGATAGGTGGGTTGTAATTGGGTTTCCCTGAGAGGATTTCCAACGGGAGTGCCTTTGCAAAGAAATTTTTACTAACTATCCACGTTTATCTTTTCTCACCTACCCTAGGGAATCTAATATCTCCTTAGGGAGCTACTAAGCTTATGAACCGAATTAAATATATTTATATTGATCAGAATTTTCAATTTTTAGTAACCTCAACTTTTAGCCTGTATCAGAAGCTTATGAACATGTACAAACACAAACTTGTTTAACATATTTCCTAATGTAGAGACCACCCCAATATCTTTCATTTCTAAAAATCTAAAAGATTAATAAGAGGCATAATCAAGGCATGTTAACTTAATAATGAGAGCTATTAGAAAGACTCAGGAAGAATCAGACAACCATGCATCCATGCTTAACATTGGATTTATATCTTTTTATACAGATTTTTAGCAATTTAACGATTTTGCTATAAGCTAACTAGCATGCAAACCCTGACATTTTCTTGCCTTCAGTTTGGCTTGATAGTTCAGAAGGCCAATCAGTTTTTCCACAGACAATGGGAATTTTTATCCAGTTCAATGACTAGATTGTTAGTCAGAAAACTAGTTTCTTTATACCTAGTCTAGACTATCAGTCAGACTACCCACCAGTTTTTCCATAGAAAATGGAAATTTTTACCCAGTTAAATTAGACTTTCAGAAACTTTTATTGTAAGAATACATCTTTTTACCATGTTAGGACTATAAATGCCAATTTCCTGGGGTTAGTTTGACACCATATTCTCCAGAGAACTTCTTCCCGAAATTTTTCATGACCAGAACAAGAGGAGATCTAATAGTAGCCAATTATCTTCCGAGACATAAAGGACAAGCCTTGAGCCCAAGATTGGGACAGAAACAAATCAGCCAAGAGTTCGGGGACACATGGGTCTCTTGGACATGTGGCAAGATCCCCCTCCCTGTGACAGAAACACAGGTGAGGACCCACTCAGACTCCATAGTCTGAAGACTGCAGGGTCACAGAAACTGATACACACACACACACACACACACACACACACACACACAGAGTCACTCTAGAGTTTATCACAATGTCTTCCCCCTTCCAGGAGAGTCCCCAACTGGTTGCCCCCAGCAAGGGGACCCACACAGCAACCAGAGCTGCCGATCCCTGGCTGGGGACCGTGCAGGGAACAGTGCAGCAACCTGAACCCAGAACTGGTGGCTCCAATGGGAGACCATGGGAGGCAGTTAGGCTCTTCATTCATCCAAATCAGGTGGGCCTGACTAGGTTCCTATGTCTCAGTCTGGTCTATCAAGTCCAGTGGGAGTTGATTGCCTCCAGGGCATCAGGGCTCCTGATGAAGGAGGACCTGACAAAAGACCAGGTAGCGCTGCCTCGTTCTATTCTGGGGCCCTTTCATCCCTGTAGGCGCCTCCCACCAAACCAGTTGCTTGAGGGGCCAGTACAGTTGGCTTACCTGACAGGGAAACAAAAATGTTGGTGAGAAACTGACTGCCAAGAAACCAAGTACCACTCAGAGAGTTGGAAAACTCAGGTTTATAACACCAGCAGTTTCTCACATGGCCAGTTTAAGACCCCAGCTGCTCAGTCAGCCATGAGGGATCCAGCCACCTTAACCTATGTGCCACCTGCTGGCCCAAGATTATTCTTCTCCCTCCCTCCCCCCGCCCCCACAGGTGAGCTGCTTGAGTTCCCTATATATTCTAGTTATCAAATCTCTCATTTGAGGTATAATTTGCAAATATTTTCTCCCATTCAGAAGATAGTCTCTTCACTCTAATTGTTATTTCCTTTGCTATACAGGAGTTTTATAGGTTGATGTATTCCTGTTTGTATAATTGTATAATTCCAATGAAATCACAGATGACATTCTTGGCAGAATAGAAAAAAATGATAACTTTTGTCTAGAATCATAAAAGTTCCTGTATCACCAAGGTAATGTGGAAGGCCACGTATTGGATCTTGCACATGAAACTGTTGGTCCATTTTGTTCCCTTACCCTAACATGGCTGGCTGCTTCTGTAAACCTGCTTGCTCTTCCCATGAGAAAATAGCTCGTGCGAGCCATATAGAAAACCATATCCGGGACGACATCCTGAACCTGCTACTGTCTTTGCTAACTAGCTCGAAATCCTTTTGTTTAGCAATGTAACTGCATGGAAACCCCACTCCCCGCACAAATAATTAACCTGCTTGATTCAGCTTCTGTAAATGCTTGGATAGAAATCCCTGGTAACTGAACCCTTATAAAAAGACTTCAGTTGGGGCTGCAGTTCTGACTCTCGGCCCCTGCCCTCCCCAACCCTCCAGTCTCAGACTGTAGTCACTGGCCACGTAATAGAGACTCCCTTTAAAATTAATCTGGCTTTGGTGGTTATTCATTCGATGGCACTCTATAATAGTAATACTGTGCAAAAAGAACAAAGTAGGCGGCATATCTCACTACCTGACTTCAAAATATGTTACGAAGCAGTGAAAATCAAAATATCAAAGTATTGACATATACACCAATGGCATAGAATAGAAAATTCAGAAATAAATCCCAAACCATATAGCTTTAACAAAATATACAAGACAATACAGTGGATAAAAGAAAGTATTTTCAGCAAAAGGTGCTGGAAGAACTGGATCTCCATCTGAAAAAAAAAATGAAACTAGAGGCCTATTTCCCCTTGTTAATAAAAGTCAACTCAAAATGGATCAAAGATTTAAATGTAAGACAACGGCCCTAATATTATTCTTTTTCTCTCACATACTCTATTTATTGACATACTTTTTGTCCTGAGAATCTCAAGTCAGCCAATCAGACTGCAGAACTTCAGGTATCTCAAGAAGGAATTAATAGTAGTTCTATGGTCCACAAGTTACTCATTTTCCAGATTCTCTCATTGACTAAATCCTACTGAAGCCTCCCAAAACTTTTCTGTTTTATTTTTTAACATTTAGTCACGTGTCTTTACAGTGTACAACATTATTTTTTCCACTGCAAATACCATGCATGTCAGTTAAGACAAAGAATCTACACTATATCTTATCATCAGCAAATAGCTTCTCATTTTTTTGTCATTTAAGCATACTTTTAATTGTTTTTTTTCTTCCTCTTTCCCCTCCCTTCCATACTAAACTTTCTTTTTTTTTTTTTTTTTCTAGTAGGTTTTTGTCATATGGCATGTGCTCGTTGCAGAGAGACAGAGGGAAAGTCAGAAGTCACCCCCAGAGTGGATGGCCATGCCACAATCCCTTCTTCTCCATTCCTCTCCCAGGATTTTGAGCAGACGCACATAAGCACCCAGCATGATTTTCAAGCTATGGGATTTGGAACTTGAACTGTGGTCAGTCATGTGGGAGTCCAGCCTATCAAACCACCATGCCATCTGCTGGCCCATTTTAACTGTTTCTTTTATTCCAAAGAAATCAACAACTCCTTTATTCCTAATCTCCAACTAGATCCTTTTAAATCCACAACATATGTGAGAAAACCAATGGTTGGTAATTTTATTTTTAGATATTTCATGACTATATACTGTATTTAAGTTTCTGGCAAAACCTTTACTTAAACAAGTTATTACCAATTGTTAGTTCTCTCTAGTTCTAACAATTTCAAAAATAAAGTAAGATAATGTATATGGAAAATATTTTGAAAGAAAAATTACTATGTAAATGCACCTATCATTCAGTGCTACTCCTTTTTATATAAATGTGTTTTAGGCAACATGGACACTACTTCTATATCATTAGAATGGAGCACATAAGAAGAGAAATCATAACAGTTTTTGTAGTAATATGAAAACATGTAGAGTTTTGAAAGAAATGACTGAAAAGAACCATAATACCTTTATTTTGTTCAAATTTACAGACAATATCATCCCATAGCCTAAACTTATATCCTAGCTTCCTATGCTTTAAAAAAAATAAAAACTGACAGTAAAACTTCCCCTTTAATATGTTCCATAAGTTCTTGCTATTGAACATGTTGCTGAAAATACAACTTATAACTGAAGATTTAACTGTAAAATTATATTACAGATAAATGCATGTCATTAAGAGACTATTTTACTGAAACGAACTCTTTTTTATAAAAACAAGATACTATATCACAAACAGAACCTAATTTATTGTCAGGAGTAAAAGATATTTTAAGTATACCAATGATAAAGTTTTAAAGTAAATAGAATCAATATATCTATAACTTATCGATAAATTTCTGCTTGAAATGTCATTGAGTTTTTGAAAGTACTTGTAAATATGGTAATAATCAACATCTGTGGAGCAATCTTTCTAAATTTTGTATTACTCACCTAATTGCATCATTAGTCTGTGAAACAGCTCTCAAGTACTCTTTCAAGTAATAATAATTAAAGCAGTATTTTCGAATCTTATAGCCTCGCCATCGTCTCTGAATCTATTGATACAAATAAAAAGATACAATATGTCATCACAACTTTTTAGTGAAAATATTAATAGTTATTCAAAATCAAAATCACTGTGACTATTACTCATAAGAAATAGTATCTTAGGATTTTCCACTAATATAACTGTATACACGCCCAGTCCGTTTAGAGAGGTCACCAGATGAAAGTCCAAGAACATCTCACGTGGCCTCACAGAGTATTGAGTAAGTTCTGTGCCATTGTTAGGCTCTTTCTGTGAACTCTTGGAAGACCTATCATATCAGTAGCAAATGCAGTTTCTACTCATAGATGTTATAAAATATCACAAAGATACAAATGTAATTATAGGCTACTCTAATTTATTTAAAACATGTATAAGTATTTCACAAAATACTAAGAAAAAGCTATCATAGATTTAAAAGTTTCTTTACAAATTCTTATCATTTTTGTTTCCTAAAAAAAATTCTAATTTTCATTAACAACAGGCTTGAAGATGGTATTTTTGTCTCATTAAAATAAATACTTTAAAAGGGCTTTTTAAAATAAGCTCTATCAAACTTGTAAACAAAATGTCTTGTATTTTAATCATGGCATTTAAATATTTCCATGACAATAACAAGAATAGCTAACATTTATTCAGTTCTTATGTGCCATTCTAAGGATTTTGCTAACATTTATGTATTTAATTTTTAGAACATTCCTCTGACATTAATACTCTTATTACCTCATTTACAGATGAGAAAAAGAATAAAAACACAGGTTATATATTTCCCATAATTATCCAAGAATTATATTAAGACTTCAGATAGCCCATTCTTCTAGGCATTACAATATAGAGCTAGGACAAAGAAAACTGCAATTTTCAAAGAAAGAAATTTCATATTGAAATTATCTGCATTTTGTATCTCCTCCTGTAAGTGGTGGCATTCAAATAGATCAATTGATTGACTGATTGATTTTAGAGGGAAAGTGAGAAATCACTTTCAAGGGGGTATGGCCATTCTGCAATCCCTACTCCACCATTCTCCTCCTGGGATCTAGGCAGGAACACATACATGCCCGACATGATTTTCAAGCCACCAGTCCAGGACTTGAAACATAGCTGACTACGTGGGAGTCCAGTGATGTAACTGTCATGCCATCTGCTGGTCCCCAATAGCTTTATTGTTACCAGAATATACAACTAGAGTGTTATCTTGTTTTTGTTTGTTTGTTTGTTTTTTGTTTGGAGAGGTTTTTGCTATAGAGCATGTGCACTCACCAGATAGACAGAAACCGAGAAATAGAAAGCGAGAAATCACCCCCCGGGGGAATGGCCACGCTGCAATCCCTTCTCCTCCATTTTCCTCTCGGGATCTTGGGCACGCATGCACACATGCCCGGCGTGAGTTTAAGCCACCAGGTCCAGGACTCAAACAGCAGTCGACTACGTGGGAGTCCAGCGACATAGCCATTACGCTAACTGTTGCTCCCGTGTGTTTTCTTGTTTTTAGAAGAGTGTTAAAGTCTATCAAACCATACTTAAGTAGAGTTTTATAAATAAAGTCCCAGTAATAATGAGAATTAGGCTAATTCTATCTTTGCCCATATAACCTTTGTTAGAAAAATCTAAACATAAAACTAGTAGTGTATATTAATTTTGTGGAAAAAATATCTGAACTTTAATGGAGTAGTAGAAGACATTTGGAAATATTTAGCAATATTAACTTAGTCTTGCATGAAGATTTAATTTCATTCCCTAAAATTTTCCAATAGTCTGCATATCTACTTCAATGATTCATATAGAAATGATTCTATTTTAGGTTACAAGGTCCTTCCAATTTTAGCAGTTTAATAGGCTAAGAGAACACACATCTTCTCATAAACATGCTTTAAAAAATAAAAATAAAAACAAAAGTAATACAAAGACTATTCTCTAGTCCATTGGATTTTACCTCTAATGCCTACAATTTCATTAAAATACTTAGTTTAAACTGTTTTTAAGTTGAATGCTGTATCAGTAAAGAATAAACAGGAAACATGTTTTATCTGAATCCTGATCCTTTATTTTTGTCTGTTTTAAAACATGACCATTTAAAGGATATTTACAATGATATTATAATCTGTGATATTAAACGTGAAGATTTTGAGGAAGTGTTTTAGTCAGCCTTCCTACTCAGAATGAAAATGGCTAAAATTAGCAAAAATATGCAAAACAGATTGCAAGAACAGATAAAAAAGACAAGAACTCTAAAATTAAAATTAAATAGTGTAGGTTAATACCCTGCTCTCACCTGTCCCACAGAACGGCGCTTGCTCTTCAGGAGACCTCCAGCTCCATCTCTAGGCTCCTGGCCAGCAAGGGAAACTGAGGCAGGGGCACCAATGCCCCCTGTTCCAATTCCAGGCTCCCAAGACCAGGACCCCACTCCCCAGAGAGGTAGGCAGGGTTGTTTTTTGTTTTATTTTGTTGTTGTTGTTTTATCTTTTGCTTTGCTTTCCTTTTTGTTTTGTTAATACCCTGCTCTACCTTGTCCCACAGAGTGGCCCTTGCTCTGCAGTAGACGTCCAGTTCCATCTCTAGGCTCCTGGCAAAATTTTTCTTTATTCCCCTCTACACTCTTTTCTTTCCTCTTACATTATCCGCTCTT
>NW_006159982.1:4342883-4346723 GCF_000334495.1 Tupaia belangeri chinensis | reverse complement strand
TCCTCATCCCCACCCTGCCAGAGAGATTAGACAGATCTAGAATCACAGTTCTGAAATTCCCTAGTATTATAAGGTTCTCTGGGATCCTCCCTGTACTGAACCACCTGTGAATAAGGAGATACTACTCTTCAGACACCTGAATAGAGTACAATTCTCAAAAGTACATTGCTAAAAACAACAAAAGAGAGACTTCCGCACACATTATTTCACAGCAAAAGGGAAATACACTTGCTCCTAGTTGAAGAAATGTTCTCCTAAGAGGTATTCAAAAGTGAATACATCTTCCAATGGCTAGAAGTAGAAGAGCCTCAGGTCTGAATAAACCAGCAAATATGTCTGCATCAAAGGAACAGTGTAACTTCCCTCCATCTCTCCTAAAATCTGAGGACATTACCAAAATGTCAGAGAAAGAATTTAGAGCATTCATGGTGAACAAATTCTATTAGTTGGAACAGAAAAGAGACAGTGAACTACAGGAGATTAGCAAGTCCTTCCATGATATGAAAGAAGAAATGGACACTCTCAGAAAGAATCAGATGGAGCTATTAGAGATAAAGTCTGTAATACAGGAAATGAAAAACTCTCTTGAAAGTATTAAAAGTCGACTAGACCATGCTGAAAATCAAATCTCTGATGTAGAAGATAAAACCTCTGACCTAGAAAAAAACCACCAAGAAGATAGAGAAAATAACAAAAAAAAAGAGGATAATATATGAGAAATACTAGATTCCATAAGACTCCCAAACATCAGAATAATTGGCATCCCAGAAGGTGAAGAAACTAATAACGGCATGGAAAATCTATTCCATGAAATTCTGGAAGAAAATTTCCCAAGTCTAGAGAGGCACTCAAACATCCAGACCCAAGAAATACAAAGGATCACAAATAGACTCAACCCCAGATGATCTTCCCCAAGGCACATCTTAGCTAGACTGTCCAATACCACAGATAAAGACATGATACTAAAGCTGGCAAGAAAGAAATAAGAAGTGACTTAAAAAGGTCATCCCATCAGGCTAACTCCGGACCTCTCAACGGAAACAATGCAAGCAAGGAAAGAATGGGAAGATGTATGAAAGTGCTAAGAGAGAAACAATTTCAACCAAGATTATTGAATCCTACAAGACTATCCTTTATATGGAAAAAAAAAAGATTAAAATCTTCTCAGACAAACAAAACCTGAAAGAATTTGCCAACACCAGACCAGCTCTTCAAGAAACCCTGAAGAAAGTACTGCTCCAGGAAAACTAAAGAATTAACAGATAGAAACAAAGGAAAAAAGAAAAAAAGACTTTCAAAAGGAAAAAAAAAAAAAAAAAAAAAGCAGAAACCCTTTATCTGCTGCCTACAGGAAACCCACGTCATGGATAAAGACATACATAGACTGAAAGTGAAGGGTTGGAGAAAGGTTTTCCATGCAAATGGGAACCAAAAAAGAGCTGAGTCGTGATACTAATTTCTGACAAAATAGGCTTTAAAACAAAAACTGTTCAAAGAGACAAAGAAGGGCACTATATTGTAGTAAAAGGATAAATAGATCGAGAAGATATAATGCTTATAAATATCTATGCGCTTAACACAGGAGCACCCAAATATGTGAAGGATAGACTGTTAGATCTAAAAGGAGAGATAGATTGCAATACACTAATTGTTGGAGACCTCAACACTGCACTAGCCCCTCTGGACAGATCATCTAGACAAAAAAATAGTTAAAGAGATAAAGGATCTAAATAATACCATAAGTCAAATAGACTTAAGAGACATCTATAGAACTTTCCATCCAAAAACCACAAGACACACTTTTTTCTCACTCCCATATGGAACATTGTTGAAGACTGATCACATCATACAGCACAAAGCAAGCCTCTACAGATTCAAAGGCATAAAAACTATATCCAGCATCGACTCTGGCCATGATGGAATTAAACTAGAGTTTAATTTCAAGAGAAATCCTCAAAAATAATCAAATACATGGAAACTAAATAACCTACTCCTGAATGACTCCACAACTACTGAAGAAATAAAAGACTGAAATCAAAAGATTCATGGAAGCCAACGACAATGAGGACACAAGTTTCCATAAACTTTGGGACACTGCTAAAGCAGTCATAAGAAGGAAGTTCATAGAGATTAGTGCACATAAGAGGAAGATGGAAAGAAGGCAAATGGATCACCAAACATCATGCCTTAGAGAATTGGAAAAGCAACAGCAAAAAATCCAGACAACTCCAGGAGAAAGGAAATAATGAAGATACAAGCAGAAATAAATGAAATAGAAAATAAACAAACTATACAAAAAAATAAATGAAAGTAAAAGCTGGTTCTTTGAAAAGATCAATAAAATCAATACACCACTAGCGAGACTTACAAGAAGAAGAGAGAAAGGAACCATGTGAATCAAATCTGCAATGAAGCAGGCAATATAACAACAGACAAAGTAAAAATACAAAACATCCTTAGAAGATTTCTTGGAGAGGTTTTTGCTATAGGGCGTGTGTGCTCACCAGACAGACAGAGAGAGACATAGAGACAGAAAGTGAGAAATCACCCCCCAGGGGGGATGGTCACATCGCAATCCCTTCTCCTCTCGGGATCTTGGGCATGCACGCACATGCGCTTGGCGTGAGTTTTAAGCCAGTAGGTCTGGGACACGAACCGTGGTCACCTATGTGGGAGTCTAGCAACATAGCCATTATGTTAACTGCTGGTCCCTATCACCCTTATCCTTAAAACAGATAAGGACAGGACCAGGAAGGAAAACTATAGACCAATATCTCTGATGAATATAGACACAAAGATTCTCAACAAGATATTAGTAAATCATGTCCAACAACTTATAAAAAAGATTATATACATCATGATCAGGTAGGCTTTATTCCAGAAATGCAAGGTTGTTTCAACATATGCAAAATCATAAACATAATAAACCATATTAACAGAAAGAAAGATAAAAACCATATGGTCAAATCAATTGAGGCAGAAAAGCATTTGATAAGATTCAACATCCCTTCATGATCAAGACTCAGCAAAATTGGCGTAGAAGGGTCATTTCTCAACACAATAAAAGCTATCTATGAAAAACCCATAGCGAACATCATCCTGAATGTAGAAAAACTGAAAGTTTTCCCACTAAAAATGGGTACAAGACAAGGATGCCCACTTTCTCCACTCCTTTTTAAAATAGTACTGGAAGTCCTTGCCAATGCAATCAGAAAAGAGGAAAAAATTAAAGGCATCAAAATAGGAAAAGAAGAGGTGAAACTCTCTATTCAGAGATGACATGATTTCATACATAGAAGACCCAATGGTTTCCATTAAAAAATTTCTGGAAGTAATACACGAATACAGTAAAGTTGCAGGATACAAAAATCAATGTTTAGAAATCTATAGCAATTCTATATACGAACAACAGGCAGACGGAGATAGAACTGAAAAAATTTATTCCATTTACCATAGCCACAAAAAGTGTAAGATACTTAGGAATAAATCTAACCAAAGAAGTGAAAGACCTCCACAAGGAAAACTATGAGAAGCTAAAAAAAGAAAATTGAACATGACACAAAAAAGTGCAAGGACATCCCATGTTCCTGGATTGGAAGAATTAATATAATCAAAATGGCAATTCTAACCAAATTAATCTACATATTTAATGCAACGCTAATTAAAGTACTAGACACATTCTTCACAGATCTAGAAAAGACAATCATAAAATTTGTCTGTAATCATAAAAAAAACCCTGTATTGACAAAGCAATTCTACACAAGAAAAGTGGAGTGGGTGGCATCTCACTCCCTGACCCAAGTAATCAAAACAGCATGGTACTGGCACAGAAACAGACAT
>NW_006159982.1:4279503-4342611 GCF_000334495.1 Tupaia belangeri chinensis | reverse complement strand
AAAGACTTCTTAAATAAGATCCTCAAAGCAGAGTCGATAATCTCCAAGATAGACAAGTAGGATTACATCAGACTAAGAAGTTTCTGCATGGCAAAAGACACAGTAATTAGTGTGAATCGAAAGCTCTAAGAATGGGAAAATATTTTTGTAACTTATGCATCTAAGGGACTGATAATGAGAATACACAAGGAACTCAAGCAGCTGTTTGGAAAAAAGGTGATCAATCCTACTAAAAGATAGGAGAATGAGTTAAAAAAAAAAAAACACTCTCTAAAGATGACATATGAATAGCCAAAAGGCATATGAAAGAATGATCAACATCAACATCCCTCATCATAAGGGAAATGCAGATCAAAACAACAATGAGATACCACCTAATCCCAGTCAAAATGTCTAAGATAAAAAAAAAAAAAGTTAAGTATTGGTGGGGGTGTGGTGAAAGGGGAACTCTCTTATACTGCAGGTGGGAATGTAAAATAGTCCAGCCACTGTGGAGAACATTTTGTATATTACTCGAAAATCTACAAATAAAACTACCATATGATCCAGCAATCCCACTCCTTGGTATCTACCCAAAGGACAGAAGAATTCTTAATCAGAAAAATGCTTGCATATCAATGTTTATTGCAGTACTTTCACAATTGCTAAGACATGCATGGAACCAACCCAAATGCCCCCCGAACAGATGAATGGATTGAAAAACTGTGGCACATATACTCTATGGAATACTATTCAACCATTAAAAAAACCTTTTGACAGAAAGTGGAAGAATATGGAAGATTTACTGCTGAGTGAGGCAAGCCAGAATATGAAAAAGAGACATTGTATATCCCTGCTTAATATATACCAAGTGTCTGCACTCTATAACTGAAACTGATTGACTAAAGGATATACAAACACAATAAATGGGTATAAATGCCAGATACAGTGTGTGGGGAAGAGTAGGGCCTGAGGAAGGACCCTTAGAAGAAAAATAGGGAGGCAAAGCATTAATGGGACAAAGAAATGTATTATCTGTTGAAGATATTTTATAGTTTAACTAACTGGACTAGGGAGAAATGTTCACATAGTGAAATATTCACTTTGTAAGCTAAAAAAAGTAATTGAATGTATAAAAAATAAAATAAAAATTTTTTAAAAAAATTAAATAGTGTATGAAACTAAAGTACCAATGTTATCTAAATGTCTTTCAGAGGACTTTATAACTGATCTTATTTTATCTTTTTGTTTGTTTGTTTTTCTTTTTTGTTTTTGCTATAGGGCACATGAGCTTGCCCAGGGCAGGACGGGGTGGGGGGAGGGCACAATTCCTTCTTCTCCAGGCTTTACTTAGGAATTTGGGCCCAATTGCACAGGCATCTGGCATGATTTTCCAGCCCCAGGTCTGGGACTCAAACCATGGAGAAGGTCATTTGCAATTCAGCTGCCTTAACCTCCACACCACCTGCTGGCCACTATTTTATTGTTTCTTTAAAGTTAATTTTATTTCTTTCACAAGAGAGCTTAAGAGAATGCATGTGTGCACATGTACACGTGTGCTTGTGCACGTGTGCTCACACATACAAATGAGAGAGAGAGAACAAACAACACAGGTACCTTTGATGAGGTCTTGTCACATCTCAATCCTCTCCCCTGAGCTCTCTAGGTAGTCAAGATCTTACACATGTGTGGGTCCAGATTTTTACATTATAGGGAGGTTCCCTGAAAGCATGATGATTGCAGCCTCTTTGAGAGATTTTAGAGAAGTTAAATTATTGTCTAAGGTTCTATAGCTGGTTGGAAGCTTCAAATGTTTTAATATACTTTTAATGCATATATAGTAACAGTTTGTCTAAAGAAGAGAGTACTTGTAAACACATGTACTAACAAGAAATTCACTCAACAACAGAAGTGATGGTTGAGGCACTGGACTGACTGGTTGAAGCACTAGACTCCCACATGGACAACCATAGTTCGAGTCTTGGACCTGGAAACTTGGTTTCTCACTTTTCCTCTTACTCTCTGGTTAAAATACTAAAAATAAATAAAATAAAATAAATAATTTTTTAAAATTGTGTGGAGAAATACTGAGATGCCAAATCACTTAAAATACCATTAAATTCTAAATAAAATACCATCAGATGTTCCAGAGAACATAAAATATGCTTGCTACCATACTGAGAGGAAAGAGAAATGAATGGTGGATTATGATTAGCTCATACCAGTGTAGTGGGTATGCCCATTTCTGAACAAAGAGGTCTCAAAACACAAAAACAGAAATTGACTGAAAAATACATGCTGAAATGGTAAGGGTTTATTGTACATAAAAGCAAAACAAAACAAAGAAAGAGGACGGTAACTAAGGCTCCTTTCCTCTCCAACCCAAAAACCACTGGAAACAAAACCAGTAATCTTCAAAGAGACTACAATCACTGTGCTTCCAGGGAACCTTCTAATAGCCTTACACATTTACCCACAGGCAGGCTAAAATTCCTTTCTAAGACAAATCCTTTTCTTCACAACTGCATACTACAGGGCATAATAAGTAAGTGATGGTTAAGGTAACAAATTAAAACTCATCCACACTAAAGTATAATTAATCAATCTTTAAGTGGCTTTGTTAGAGATGAGTGGGTAAAAAGAGCTGGAAGAAACTGAGCATTTGAGTGGGTGAAGAAGCTGCCATCAGTGAAATGAAGGATCTAAAATTTATTGAGCTCCATGAATGTGCCAGATATTATGCTAACTGCTTTAATTCTCACAATATCCTTGTGAATAGGGCATGATCTCCACGTTAAAAAATGAAGAAACTGAGGTTAAGTAATTCGCTCAAGGTCACATAACCAGTGAAAGAGTAAATGGCAGAGTCGGGACACAAACAGGTCTGCCTTATCGTAAAGCCCAAGCTCTTTCCACTAACACACCTTAGAGATAAACTGCTCAGAGAGAGAGAGTGTACGTGAGTGTATGTGTGCGCACGCACACACACACATGCTTTAAGATACCATTTTTACATTATAGTGAGCACAGCTTAATACCTAGTTGATATATTATGAGGATATAGTTGAGATTTGACTCCACTTGATATTATAGGAACATATGACAGCTTGAATTTTGCCTTAATATTCTTTTGATATTCCAGTACTAGTAAGTCATCTTTGTTTTTTAAGTACCTGCAAGAGACAAGAATAATCTTGATAACATTTCTTAATTTCAAGGTGAGTGTGTTACGACTTTCAAACAAAAAAAAAAAAAAAAAAGAAAGAAAAAGAAAAAGAAAAAGGCTGGTACTCATGTCCTTCAACGTAATTAGCAACTTTCAGAAGTGATTGGTATAAAACAATTATTGTCATTGATCAGGTCTGAATAGATAATTTTAAACAAAGTCATTGTGTGCTCAGCAGATTACAGCTTGTTAACGGGCAAGTTCTAAATGACCTCTTAAGCTAGTCAAATCAATGATGCATATTCCTCATTAAGTAACATCAAAATGTAAGTGGTCTTATAAATAATGTTTATTTTAAGCACTAAAACAAATGGCAAAACCTTGATATATCAAAAGCCATCTGCCCATAGAAAAGATTTTTCCCTTCATTGGGTTTACTTTTATTCCTGAGAATCCATAGTAACCTTAATACCACTCAAAGAGGGGAAAAAAAAAGATCTTCTCTCCTAAATTTAAAATAAAGGTTTGAAAAACAAATTCTTTGATAATGACCCACCTTGTATTAATGCTCTAGATATATCCAACAATACAGAAATAGAACTCAGTTACTCACAATTACACTTTAATTCATTAGAATGTTCAATATTCCAGAAGACTATAGGGTGAGAATTGAAAGTGGGTTTCTAAATTCTCAGAGGCAGTTTAAAAAATAGTAACAAAAAGTAGTAAAATAGTCTATGTTTCTATTTTAGTTTTTGATGCATTATCACATTATTTTATGTATACATATCTATTCATATATATGATTTAATATGAAATATAGTTTCAAATATGTATTACAAATGGTGTGTGTGTGTATATGTATATCTTAACTAGATATTTTAAGCAGTGGAATATTCTGGATAATCACTCCACATGCAGTATCTTCTTTTTTTATACTGTTTCTCTGCTCTGTCTGACTTTATATTTCTTTTCTCTACAAATCTATGTAATCATTTCACAATGATATTAGTACTAGAAGTAACAAAAAGAGAGAAGAAATATTATTTTGGATGGTGATGGAACCTTTAAAACTTATTATCACATAAAAGCTTGTCTAGATGGTCCCTTCTCCTCCTTCCCTAGGATGACATTTTGGGATTTTTTTTTTCTGTGTAAACAAAATTTGTGTTATTCATTTTGTATTTCTAGAATTATAGCATGAAGTCCAGTATATAAGAGACCTTCAATATCTTTTTCCTGAACTAATTTACATCTATCTATACCTAATCTTGAGGTCATTATTCTAAACACAATTAGTTCATAGTATTATAAATATGTAAACAGTAATATAAATAGTTGAGACTAAGATGAATCTTTACATATTTGACTAATTATTTTTAAGGAAAGCCACTCAATAATATTTTATTATATTTTAGACACCACTGGGAAATAGAAGAAAATGGTTTTTCGATGCTTTGAGTTAGATTCATTTTTGTGAATTAAAATTTTTTATTATAGGGGCCAGTAGGTGACCTGGTAGTTAAGGTGCTGGATCTCACATGGCAGACTGCACAGTTCAAGTCCTGGACCTGGTGGCTTGAAAACGTGCCATATGGGACCAGCAGATGGCATAATGGTTACGTCACTGGACTCCCACATAGTCAACCGTGGTTCAAATCCCAGACCCAGTGGTTTAAAAACTCATGCTGGGCGCATGTACATGTGTGCCCAAGATCCTGAGAGAAGAATGGAGTAGAATGTATTGCAGCATCACCATGCCCCTGGGGGGTGATTTCTCACTTTCTGTGTCTCTGACTCCCTCTGTCTCTCTGGACATGGAGTGCATGCACCCTATAGCAAAAAAATCTCTCTCTAAAACAAAATAAAACAGAAACAAAAATAAAACACACCAGGTCCATATGCATTCATACCCAAAATCCCAAGAGGAGAATGGAGAAGGGATTGCGGTATGGTCATCTCCCCTGGGGGAAGGAGATTTCTCATTTGCCCTCTCTCTGGAGAGTGCATTTGTCCCCAATGGCAAAAACCTAAATAAATTTTGTTTAAAAGTTAGGTATTGAGAGATCTGGAGTTAGTGGGAAATATGTGGTTTTAAGTGATCTCTAAACCAGTGTTCCTCTCACAACTACAGTATTTGCCTTAAACTGAGCATTTCAGTCTGAAATAAAATGCTTTGTGGCACTAAAATCAAGTTAAGTCATTTAAACCAAGTGCATTAAGTCAAAACTTCCCATATTCTAGCAGTTTTACTTAGTACATGTGATTGATGGATAATAGGTATGAGGATTCCAGAGTAAAAGGAATTTTATGTAAAACAATCAATTACATCTATAGTTCTTTAAGACTTTGTAAGTTTTAGATTATACCATGTTTTCATTCATCAGAGAAACTTAGAGTGAGAAGTCTAATGGAATATATAATTTTTTTTGAGAGATTTTTGCTATAGGGCGTGTGCACTTGCCAGAAAGATGGACAAAGACGAGAGACAGAAAGTGAGAAATCACCCCCCAGGGGAATGGCCACACTGCAATCTCTTTTCCTCCATTCTCTTCTTGGGATCTTGGGCATGCACGCACACGTGCCAGGCGTGAGTTCAAGCCACCAAGTCTGGGACTAGAACCGCGGTTGACTACATGGGAGTCCAGCGACATAGCCATTATGCCATGTGCTGGTCCCAATGATGACTTTTTAATGTCACTGTGGTAATAAATATTTCCCATAGAATTTACATTTGTTTACTTTCAAAGTCTGTGCCAGATTAAATGAGAGAACTTCAAAGAGTTGTGGGAAATTTAAATTAAAGTACAAATTTATTTCACTGCATAAAAAATTCACGATTCAAGTATAACTTCTTTTTCCATAATATACATTTTTCGTGATCTCTTTGAAGACCCTTGGATATCCCAATATATTCATTTTATTGAAGACTAGTAAAGATTAACTTAGAAAGAAAGGGACCAGCAGTTGAAGCTAGAAGTCCTAGTAACAATTTTATAAGCTCCCTAAAGTTTTAAAAAAGTTATAGAGTCTGCTTTTTTTTTTTTTTTTTCTATTAATGTTTCAGGGTCCAAAGCAGGCATTGTGGAGGTGCCAATGCAAACCAAATGCAGACTTTGGGATTACAAAACCCAGTGTGATCTGTAACTTGGACACCAAACAGGAAAGAAACGACAGATTCTCTTTTTATTATCATTTGTTACAGTCTACAGAAAAATCCCTTTAAAGTTGTAGCAAGAAGGATGTTTCATTTATGGTTATGATGTATGACAAGTCCTGATTCTGGCTATAGAAATATGATAAGACCACACCCTGAATATTCTTATAGATTATGAAATTTTTCATCATCAACCAAACTCTGCCTATAAGGGAAAGTATTTGACCCTGAATTGGGATGTCTCAAACTTTCTCCTCCACTAATTTATAACTTAATTCAGAATTCCTCAATGAAATATATTACCAATAAGGGTGCTCATGAATTGTTAGGGCCATGGGATCAGTTTTTCAAGAAACCAGGATAGGGTTAATAACATTTCCCTGAAAGCTCAATCCAGGGTTTATACAGTTGCTCTCAATCTATATTTTGAGAAAAGAAGACTGGACGTAAAAGCAAACCTAAAAGCAACCAGAATTGCAAGGAATACAGACGCCAGACCTCCTGGGTTCAATTCCTACACTGTCACTGACTAGTGGAGTGATCTGGTACTGTGATCCCCTTTCCTCACATCTTTTAAATTGTAATCACAGTTCTATCTGCCTCAGAGAGTTGTTCATGATGATTATAGAGAGGAGTTAAAATATTCAAAGTACATAGTATGGTGCCTGGAGAATAGTCACCACCATATTAACTGTTAACTCAGTATTATAATTTACCAGTGATTCTGATTTACCAAGATTTACAATAGGTGGTTTGTCAGTCTTTTTCATACCGAGCTTTGGAGACTCTTTTCCCCCTAAAATTACCAGCTCAAATCATTTATTTACAATTGCACTCTTTTAAAGACTATCAGTGCTATAAATTAGAACCAGTATCAACAGTATGTGTCAAAACACAGACAACAATATGAAATGGGCATAAAACAAAACTAAAGTGGACAGAACGAGGCATTTATTTTTTATTTATTAATATGAGCTTAAATTTTGTTAAAGAAAGAAACAAAGAACCATGTTTTAGAATATTTCACAGGACCTTCAGTTAAATTGAACTTCACAGTGTTACATCCCATAAAGGGAAAAATAAGACTAATTTCCCCCTACACTCTAATTTACTCTAATTTCACTCTTGGAATTCTGCTAAGCTACTCTCCAATATCCTTCTCAACAAACCTCATTGTATCCAAATCAAAGAACTGATATAGAAGAGGGAAATTATAAGATCAGAGGTGCTCATGGAACAAGAGAACCAAGGAAACAGAATCTACTTAGTTCAGATACATAGCATCTCATCGAGTGCACTCAGTCTAGGTCAAATTCAGAAACTGAACAGTGCCCCTTTGAAATCCTTGTTTCTTCAGTCTGACTAAGATACAGTCAAATATTGGGACAGCAGTTAGCGTAATGGCTATGCCACTGGACTCCCATGTAGTCAACTACCGTTCAAGTCCCGGACACGGTGGCTTAAACTCACACGGGGCACGTGGGCATGCGTGCCCAAGATCCCCAGAGAATGGAGGAGAAGGGATTGCGGCATGGCCATCCTCCCTGGGGATTGATTTCTTACTTTTTGTCTTTCTGGCTCTCTCTGTCTTTCTGGTGAGCACATGCACCCTATACCAAAAACCTCTCAAAAAAGAAAAAGATACATTCAAGTATCTCCCAGCTATATCTATTCATCTTCGGGTAGTAAAGTTTCAGAATCTGGAGATGTTCTATTAGGAAAATGAGAACCTTACAGAGAAGGTGGAAGGTTGAAGTATGTAATCACAGTCTTCAGTTATTTTACCCCTAACAAATGTAAGAATTCGGTGTAAGATGTGAGCTATTCTATACACAAGACTTCTTCTGGATAAGGTCTGCAAGTCAGCCTAAGAAAAAGTCATCAACAAGATAAAACACTATAAATATCAACAACTATTGATGAAGGTGTTGTGAAAACAAGATAAGAATACACCTTAGGATAGGTAAAACAATCCCACTAAACTGAACTATTTTTTTGCTACCTGGAATCTTTTTAAAGGGTTATCCACACATAAAATAATTTTTGTCTTCATCTTATTGTACTGTTAGAAACCTGGCCTTCTAAGCTCAGTATTCAGAGAGCCTGAGGTGACACCCTATGTGCTCGCTGACATCAGAGAGTCAGTTCTACCCCAGGCTGTAAGTCGGCTATACCTTTTTTTGTTTTGTGCTATAGGTGTCTGTGCTCACCAGAGAGACAGAGAGACAGAGACAGACAGATATAAAGTGAGAAATCACCCCCCGAGAAGGGGTTTGGGGGTGGCCACACCAGAATCCTCTTCCTCCCCCATTTTCCTCTTCAGATTTAGGGCATGGACACATATGCACCTGGTGTGTTTTTCAACTCGCTGGAGTTTGGGACTCAAACTGCCCAGTTGGCCATGTGGGATTTAACTGCCTTAACCACCACACCACCTGGCTGGCTCCCTGCTACATACCATTTTACATCTAGACAGAACAGGGAGAGAAGTGAGTGGAGCAAATGAATCAGCTCATGGCTTGTATAAAATACTAAAAGCTGTTCAATAAGAGCTGAAAATAAAAATTAGGGGCCAAATTTAAATGAATGGCCAAGATGCTGGAGGAACAGCAAAATCCTAATCTGGAATAAAGTCAAATTGAAGGCTAAAAAGGAAATAAAATGTCACACAGAGAAACAGGAGGACTGGGGTCCCAGGAGCTAAGATAAAAATTTACTGAGCAATTTATTGCAGTATTAATTGACTGTCATTGGCCTAGCAGCAAATCAGCAACAGGGGTTTTGTAAAGGCATACTGTGGGTTCTGACAGCAGTTTATATCATAGCAAACCTCCTTAAAACCTGTATGTGTTATGATACTTCAGTAAGGCTCTAAATCTCTTGGGATCATCCATTCACATATGAACTGCACTAACCAAATTTAATCTTACCATGTCCAGTTTATCCACACCACATAGCCTAGTCATGTAATTAAAAAAGTCTTCAAGAACCTTTAGCAAAGACTTAAATAGTTTTCCAACAAGGGCACTTAGGGACTTAGAAAAAGGTATATAAAGCGAAGGACTTTTTTAATTCTTTGTTTAGAAAAGAATGGGTCAACATGCTCTGATATATTCAACGGTATATTTAACTGCCTCTTCTAAGCCGAGCACTGGAGATACGAAGATGAAGCTAGGACCTGGGCCTCAAGGGACTTACAGTGTGTCGGGGGTGGAGACAGGCATGTAAATTAGTCAGGATAATAAAATGTTACAGGTCCTATAACAGAAGTATGTCCATGGTAAAATAGGGACATAAAAAGAGAGAGTGATCAATTCCACAGGAGTAGGGGGATCGTAAAGTCTTTAGAGAAAAGGTGACCCTTTAAAAAATAAATGCAGCAAATCAGGATATTAATATCTATTACATAAAACAAAATCACATACATATAATTTGTTCTTCATTACAAAAGAGTGACATCTATTTAGGGATGAATAGGCTATAAATAAATTTGTAAAACTCCTCTCTTTTCAGAAATGTTCCATTAGCCTCTTTGACAACTGATTATAATTTAGTTGTCATGTTAACAATCAGTAGCCAATGTATAACTCGAAATTGGCTCAATTCATGAAGCAAATTAAGAAAAAAGTTTTTATTATATATTGTACATAACTATTTGCAAGTAAAGATTCAACTCATACATTATGTATATTATTGCCATATAGATTTTTGGTAGTTATTTGTTCATCTTATTGCCATATAGATTTTTGGTAGTTATTTGTTCATCTTACAGGTTTCTCCTCCTGGACAGTCATCCATATTTAAATTATTTATAGAGTGGCGATTTTGAAGAAAGTTACTTGGTAGCTTAAAAGTACATAGGCAGAGCTGGGGTTACCAGAAGTAAAACTTCAGTTACTGGTGCACAGTTAGGGTTGTAATCTTCAGATGTACAACACAAAGGTATATGGACTACACACTGCTCCTTTCAGCACTCACTCCTACAGAGGGCCAAAGTATAAGAGCACCGTCTTATAAAAATCTCCTTACAGATAAAGTGGTCCAAGTTCACTTACAAAAAAATTCAGTTCTGGTCACTGGTCACCGTAATCAACCAATGCTAAAAATTAACCTGTGTTAGGGAATCCTGTCCTCATGCAAGTGAGCCTCATTCCCGAATCTCTGACTTAGGAATATGAAGTATGTAGTCTATTAACTAGTTAACTCATTTCAAACCTTCGAAAACAGTCTTTCAATTTTTTTATTAGAGAAATATTTATTATACCTACTGTAAATGTATAATGTATGTATATAGTCTATATATTATAAATGCTATATCTATTATAAACTGGTTACAATAATCTTTACATACTCCACATTGCCTCACAGAAATTTCTGTCTTCAGCAGATCATGTCAACTCATAGGTAATACACAGGTCTCCTCTCTCTTCATTTTAATCTCTACTGCATTCCCACTCCTACACTCTGTTTTCCAGGAAGCTTGTGTTATAAATAAATAAATAAATAAATAAATAAATAAATAAATAAATAAAATAAAGAATCCAGACTTAGTAAAAAGAACTTTTTTGAAAGGATTATTGGAAGGGGGGATTAGGAAGAGAGTAACTATTCCAATAAATAGAGGTGGATTACTGTAATAGGAAGAACACTTTGATCATAAGATTTATAAGCATGCCAAGAGTTAGGAAAGAATATTTTTTAGGAAGGTGTAAGTAAGGTTAGAAAGAATCTGATGTGGGGAAGTGAGATGACAGGATGACATGAGTGCATTAGGAAACCGGAGGATGTTTTATACTCAGACACCAGCCTAGTCTCTGGGGGACTATTAAAGAGATGTTGTTGTATGCTGGTAGGAGATCTGGGATCTGGAGAAAGGATAGCTAAATCATAATTTGGTTACAGAACACTTTGTTCCAGTTGATCAGTGGGAACAAGCACTTCAGCTAATCATTTGTGAGGTAAACAATGGACATTGGTAATGGATGAGTTCAGTCTTGTAAGAGTAACCTACCAGATCAGAATTCAAAGTAAAAATTAAGGGCTAAATAATAAAACTACACGTTTTTTATTGTTTTTTTTTCTTTTTGTGGAGGTTTTTTTGTCATAGGGCGCCGTGCCCTCACCAGACAGAGAGAGACAGAGACAGAAAGCGAGAAATCACCCCCCCAGGAGACATGGCCATGCCACAATCCCTTCTCCTCCAGTCTCCTCTCGGGATCTCGGGCATGTACGCACACGCACCCGGCGTGAGCTTTAAACCACTGGGTCCGGGACACGAACCTCGGTCGACTACCTGGGAGTCCAGCGACATAGCCATTATGCTAACTGCTGGTCCCCAAACTACATATGTTTTCTAACTCTTTCTTTCCTAGCAGCAAAGAAGACAGGAAAGATCAATGATCTCCCCTATTGATCTATAGGGATATCTAAGTCATTGGTCATTAATTACTTTAAATTTTTAGTCATCTGGTACTTTTTACTTCGGAGACACATCTGACATGAAGTAAGCAGAAAGGAAGAACCTAATGATGTTTCAGATTCAGAGGTTGTCTATTGCAGAGCTGTAACGAGTCAAAATCTCCCAAATCCCCAAACTAAAAGAGGAAAAGCAAGTTGTTTCCCAGTATGAATATTCCTGAGAAAGGTAAATAGCCCACTGCAGCTATGCTGGATATGATCTACTTTTTCCTCTTATTTTTTTTTTTATCTCAAACTCCAGGAGTGCAGAGACATGGACAGAGTAATACTAGAGACTGCCCCGAGACTAGGCTCGGACACAATCTCACCTGTAGAGGAAAATACACCTTCCAAAAGCAATAATATAGGGTAGTAAACATATTGTTAATTTACCCACCATGATTCAACACGAGACTCTCAAAAACCCTTTTTCTACTTTGTGTTATCCAGATAAAATCTATGATTTACAAAAGTAAGTATTAACAGATTAATGAAAGTGAGTATAATAAGACAACATAGGTTTTAAAGGCATTCATGAAATTTATGAAGAAATGTCTCCACTTTTAATAACTCAGCAAACAAACTATTACCATATGTCTGAAACAAAAGAAATAATATTTTTATTGTGTCCATTCCCAAAATCTGTGCAGAAACCAAGTCGAAGTCCCATAATTGCTAAATGCAGCTTTCTATTAGAAAAATAATGCATATGAAATAAACATAGAAATGATAGAAGTAAAACTTTTAAGCTGGAAACGAACTTTATTACTATTAAATCATATGAATAATTTCTAATTGACTCATATTGGGCAGAAATCTTATATTCTAGAACCATGTTCATCTATTTATCACAATATTCTATTTATGACATATGAAAACTAATATACTGCTTCATTAATATTTATAGTTTTGTATAGTTATGGCTCAGAGATATTTAACATTCTAAAACATAAGCATTTATAATTACATGTTTTACATTTCACTCCAGTTTTTAATACTGTCAAGATTATTTAGCATAACTAACTTTTTAACTATGTTCTCTTTTCTTTCTTTACCATTAGCATATCAATCAAATTTGCATTATTCTGCTTTGCTCATTTTATTAAAAGCGAATTCAGGGCACAATTGACTTTTCATTTGTTTAACAAGTGAAGAAATATTTACCCTGACAGCCATTGCATTGTAGAGATTCATCTTCATAGTATAATATGCTACCTGTGAATCAAAAAAAAAAAAAAAGAGATGGCATACATTTCAGTTACACAAAGACAGTGCAGCCTATTTTTACATATAAAAGATAAGAATCTTTATACATAATACATAATAAGAGTTCTAGGCTTAGAAAAATGAAATCAAACTTTGTATTGAAGAGATAGGCTTCCTAATACATAATGCAAGCTTAACCAGAAAAATCTATGGTAGTCAAACTAGGAGCTAATGGAGATATATGATCATAAAATGCTCTCCGCTGAGTTTGATAATCAATGGTGCTCTACTGAGAATAGAATAACAAAGCAGAAATATTCACAAGTGCTGGTGACACGTAGTATTGTATGATTTATTCACTGGGGTTCTTTTAGCCAAAACTCACAGAAACATAAAAGGAATTCATATTTCAAGACGTCTGGTTTAATGAAAAATTCAAAGAAATGCTGTCTTCAGTCGAAATCGTTCAAGGATATGGATGCAGTGATGGAGCAAAATTGTGCCTTCCAACCATCTATGCAAAATGTTATGTACTTAGCTGCCTCCTGAGTAATCCTTGGGAATTTTGTTTCATTTAATATTCATTTTAACACCATAAAATCATAAATACAATGATATCATGTTACAGCAAATCCCTTGATATAGCAAAGACTTCCTGAAGACTTGATTTCTTTCTAGTAACAACACATTTATCTATTAATACACAAATCTGTTACAGTAAATAATCATTTAGCAATGTAGCTTATTTCAATGAAAATATTGCTTTAAATAAAGCTTCCACATCTGTTATAGCATCTAATTAAAAATGTAAAATTAACATAATTCATGACAGTACAATATAGTTGTAAGCAATGAAATACAAGCTTTTTCAATACAATATACAACTTAATCCATTTTTGGTCAATCAAAATTCATTTTACTAATATAACTTGAGTGCAAGTAATAGGTGTTATGTTTCAGGCTAAAATTAGAAAAAAGTGCCTTAACCCTTTATAAAAGGAGTCGCTTTCCCATGACAAACAGGAATTCATATGAAAGGGTTTCACTGTAATTAGTGTTATTTGAATTGCCTGGTCTGATCCAAAACAAATTGTCTGTGGAGAGCAGCAGGGCTGGATTATTTATCAACAGTCTGAGCAATTAAGAAACAGTTGGCTGCAATATGTTATATACAAATGAACACTGTGATGTTGCTTCATTTTAAATTCTTTCTTTGTTGTAGCAAGCACAGCATGATTTTTGGCATTTAGGGTGATTTTTAAAAGATTGACATTAATATTACGTTCCTTTCAAGTCTTATTGAAACGGACATGACTATCACTGTTTTTATAAAGAAAAAATATATTGGAAATTATATATTCCCAAATGTTTTGGTTCAGAAAAAGAGGTTTCTTATCCTTATATTGTTTTCTGTTAATAATGTGTGTGAGCCTTCAAGCCACAGACCTGAGTTCAATTCTCAACTTGCTTTTACCAGCTGTGTGCCCTTGAAGAGTTGCTTTAAGCCTCTCATTCTTGATTTCCATCCTTACAAATTAAGGCATTATATGCTTCATTGAGTTGCTGTGAAGATTCAAATGAGATAAAGTATCTAAGGTACTTGGGACATAGCTGATAGTTCTGATGAAAGGGATTTTCAGTAGTGTTAACCATTGCACATTTTGTGGCTAAAAGTATGTGACTTAACTGTAAGTAAAGTTCTCCAGAATATAAAGGACTAAATTTTATTATAATCTAACAGGAAAGAGAGCTAAGGCTTGAGATAGAGCTTTGGAGCCTAAGAATTCTAAATTCTATAAAGTGGTAGAAAGGCACTTCGATTCCAACATACCACTCTCAAGTGAGCCCCTAATTAATACTACATTTATTTTGAATTCTCTAGCCCAGATGCTTTCAAAAGCACTAAACAAAAAGAAAAGACAAAAAAAAAAATGTGACACAAATATAATAAGATTCTACTTATGTGAAGTATACAGGTAATCACATTCATAGAAACAAAAAAAAATGGAAGAGGGGGTGCCAGGGTCTTGGAGAATTGGAGAGTTATTGTTTAATGGGTACAGAGTTTCAGTTTAGGGTGATAGAAAACTTCTGGAGACAGCAGTGATGGCTGCACAGCATGAATGGACTTAATGACACTGACTGATATAGTTAAAATGGTTACAACGGGGACCAGCAGATGGTATAGTGGTTACATTACTGGACTCCCACATGGCCAACCGTGGTTTGAGTCCTGGACCTGGTGGTTTCAAACTTATGGTGGGTGCATGTGCATGTGTGTCCAAAATCCCTGGAGAACAGAGGAGAAGGAATTGCAGTGTGACCATCACTACTAGGGTGTGTTTTCTTGCTTTCTGTCTCTCTAGTGAGCATATATGCCTTATAGCAAAAATCCCCCCACCCCCAAAATAGTTAAAAGGGCAAATTTTGTTATGTATGTCTTACAGATTTGAAAAAAATAACAATGTAAGTGTGAAACATTCATTTTATAAGCTATCTAGGAGAAATATTTAGATACTTTAAAATTTCATGATGTTTTGTCTAAAGCTGTTTCTCCATTCTGAGCAATGATGATTATTTATAATATTAACTTTTGTCCTTTTGGTTACATGAACAGCTGAACTATAACTCATACAGAAGCCCTTGTTACAATTATTTCCTAGAATTTTGTCCTAAGGATCTTTTTCCTACTCTATGGACTTAGGTAAGCAAAGCATATTCTAGTTACTAAATGTTAACAACATATCCAAGAATGACAAGTTATTACAATTCCTCAGGAGACAAAATTCTTATTTTTCTTACTATTAATTAATATCCTACCAAGTTTACTTTAATGGGGAAGACTAAAGATCTGAATCAAATATGAAGTATAAAAGACTATTTATTGTAATGGAAACATGCTGCCCAATTATAAATGTTCATCAGATATTTGTTAAATAAATATGGGAAAGAGAGGGGTTAAAAAGAAAAAAGAGAGACAAGGACAAAGAGAACTGATACATTCCATATACAACAGGTAGAAGAGAAAAGAACCCTGGGAAGAAAAAGGATCATTGCAAACACTATCAACTATTTGTTAGCTGTATGGCCTTCATCATATCAACTAGCTTAATTTTTACAGTCTTCTAAAATTTTTATGGAGGATCTGTTCCTTTTGAAAACATAAATAATTTTCTGAGTGGTTAATGTCTCCATAGTACTTTTAGATAGGACTGTCATTCGGTGGCATTGGGCCAGAGTGATCATATTTGATATTTATAACTGTATCCCTTCTGATTTGTTGATCATGGATTCTGATAAGTGAATGACTCTAGTATAAGAATTGCTAATTATTTTTAATATCATCCTGCTTCCTAAATAAACTTCTGAGTACTCAGTTTCACTACTGCTATGTTTGTTTTCCGTTTTATATTGAGCATTTGGTTCCCTGAATTTATCTATCATTTCCAGTTATTCCCGGAGTTTTGTCAAGTCTTTTTTCCCATGCCTCATTTTATTTTTAATCCATTCAGAACAGCGTCTCTAGATTAGTTTTGTAAAATATTACTTTTATCAAGTCCTTATTGAAGTTTTTAAACCCTTGACCTTCAATAGTTTTCAATTGCTTAAGACAAAGCATTTTAATTGGGCTGAATTACATAACTAAAAAAATGCACGAGTAATTCAGATCGCTAGGATAGAGCAAGTAATGTTACAAACTAAAGTGTGTAACATAACATTTTTATTTCTCTAGTAGCATTATGATTATTAATAAGAGTATGTCCTGGGACCAGCAGATGGTGTAATGGTTACATCATTGGACTCCCATTTTGTTGACTGAGGTTTGAGTCCTGGACCTGATGGCTTAAATTCATGCTGAGGCATGCCTGCTCAAAATCCTGAGAGGAGAATAGGAGGAGAGATTGCGGCATGGTCATCCTCTGGAAGGTGATTTCTCACTGTCTCTCTGATGAACGCATTCACCCTACAGCAAAAATCTCTTTTAAAAAAAGAAAAGGGTATGTCGTATACTACGTTTTATTTTGTGTTCTTTTTCTATCAGGTAAATTATAATGGGGACTTGGGGTGGGGGAATAGGTAAGAGCCACTTACTTAGAAATCAAAGTGATATTCAAATTTCACCACAATCAGGTCCCAATATTTTTAATGCAATTATTTCTCATTACCTTTCCTTAGATCTCAATCTGACCAAATTATTGCACATTTTTTCTTCACCATTTCCATATTCATATGCCTTCACTTGCCTGATATGTCTTACCGTTGCTTTCTAGTTATCCAAATCTTCTCTCTCCTGTTTTTCTTGTATGCTTTACTACAGGAGAAACTATCTTTTCTTCCCTGATCTCAGTACCACCAAATGAAATAAGAAGTTAGCATTCTCCTAGCTCCAGTGGATACTGTAAACCAGTAGGATGTACAACAACAAAAAGAAACGACACAAAACATTACATCTCAAGCTTCTCAATTTCCATACTCTCTCTTTTCAGTGTTGTCATCTTTCCTTAGGCTTCTGGATCACACCATCCTCCTCTCTTTCTTTGTGCTCCCCAGCCTATGCCGACCATGAAGATTTTAATAACTAGCTAAAGGATTTACTCTTCATTAGAACTCTTGCCACTATTCTTAGACTTCATATTCAATGACCTATTCCCACGATTGCCTGCCTTCCTCAGTCCCAGTGAGTTCAATGTCAGTTTGGCCTTATACTCCCACAACATTTTCCAGGTTTTGTCTTAAGTTCCTCTTCTTGTTTTATACCCAGACTGCAAGTTCCTATCCTTAAAGCCCTGATGGCTTAATTATATCCTTAAAATGTCCTTTCTAATTTAGACAAATCTAGTACAAATCTCTCCCTTTCCTCACTTCTAAGTTCCTCCATGTATTTTCTTATGCAATATGCAGTGGTTACATGGTATCATGTTAGGTAAACACACTGTAAGTTATTTAGACTTTCTTTTACTGTTAACCATTTGGGTGGGGAATCAAGAAAAGATGTTTCAAGGAGAAAGTAGCCAACTATTTCAAAAGCAAAACTTAGAAGTAATACATATGTATAATAATTTTGAGTAATATAGTCATATAACTTGAATGTAGCAACTGGTCAATCAAGTGGAAATAGCTACATGAAAGTGAGGAGGATGCCCTCAGAAGTAATGCACATATGGATAACAGATCTGATGAGCTTAAGCTTTTGTTATTTTCAACATCAGTACCATCTTTATGTAATAATTTTGAGTTTAATCATTAAAATGATTTATTAGCACATAATCATGAGTATCGTATGTACATGCTACACTTTGTTTGCTGGCTACTGATAGCAATCTGGTTACCATAAAGAGTTGTTTTTTTAAAATAACATTTTTCACACACACACACACACACACACACACACACATTAAAAGCCTATTTTATTCTTTCTCCCAGTTACTATTAATATAATTGTTAAAAGTAGGTGAACCAGGGGCCACCAAGTGATGGTAGTGTGATGGTAGTGGTTGGGGCACTCGATTTTCACATGGTTGACCTCAGTTTGAGTCCCAGCCCTGGCAGCTTGAAACATATGCTGGGTGTGTGTGTGTGTGTGTGTGTGTGTGTGTGTGTATGTGTGTGCCCAAGATCCAGAGAGAAGAATGAGGGAGAATGGATTGTGGTCTGGTCATCCCCCCTATGGGGAGTGATTTCTCACTTTCTGTCTGTCTGTCTCTCTCTGACTCTCTGGTGAATGCACATGCCCTATAGCAAAAATCTCTCTCTCTCAAAAAGTAGGTGAACCCAATAAAAATTAATTTCATAATTATGGTGAAAATATCTTAATGAAGTTTTAAATTAATATTAGTTACTCAGTGTCTTAAGTTGTCCAGCATTAACTGCTTATTTAAAATGTAGGACACTGAAGGGAAGAAATATTTTTGTTTCACCTTTCTGTTAATGATACTAAAAAGTGAAGAATGTTGCTTTATTATGTCATAATTAATTTGGAAGTGCTATTAAGAGAAATACCACAAGAATTGGGAATTTTAGGGAACCAGCAGTTAGTGTAATGGCTATGTCGCTGGACTCCCACATAGTCAACTGCGGTTCGCATCCGGGACCCGGTGGCTTAGAACTCACGCCGGGTTCTATCTCCCCTGGGGGGTGATTTCTTGCTTTCTGTCTCTATGTCTCTCTCTGTCTGTCTGGCAAGCGCACGCACCCTATAGCAAAAACCTCTCAAAAAAAAAAAAAAGAATTGGGAATTTTATCAGCTACAGAAGAAATATTTATTCATCTAATGAAGAGAAATAAAAATGTCTGTAGAAGCACCAAGTTAATTTCTTATCAGTTTTATAAATAGAGACTGATATTTTATATATTTTTACCTGCTGAAAAAAGAGAAAATTGCTGGTATTTGTCATAACAACATACAATTGAAATTGATAGTAAATGGCATCCTTTGTCCCATTGAAAGTTAACAAAATTTCCTTTCATTGTAACTCTTTTAAATGTTCAACTATAAAAACTTTGTGAAAAGTAGTAAAATGTTAAGCCTATGTGAATATTTTGAGCATTAATTTTCATCAAAATTATTTTTATAATTTGAACAATAATCTCATTTTTAATCATAATTATTTTTATAAGTTAAATTGTCCTTCCATAGGTTATTAATACATTTCAATGAAATTTTTTAATTAAATTGTTTGTCAGTGTGACTGCCATACATATGTAATTCACTGCACAATCTCAAGTTAAGAGAATAATATTGAGCTGTCTAGGACTATAATTATATACATTTATTTCATAATAATTTATCAAATAAATAATGTATTACGAAAGCCTTTGTGCCTACTCTCAGACTGTGTTGCAGTGATTGAAAAAATAGCTTATTTGATATCAAAATACTGTAAATTACATAATAATAATATATAAAATAAAAATAAAATCTGAAAGCATAACAAAATGTGTGCAAGTTGTCTTTTATAGCTTACATTGATAAATTATCTTGAAGTGTTAGTTCTTAAGAGGCAGATGAAAATGATATTTCATGACTTTTCTGATGCTATCGCTTATAGAAATGACCATTTTTACTTCATTATTTATGAAATAAAGCCATGAATGGTAAGGAGAAGCTATTAGGTTGTCAGAAAAGTTACAACTTTTTTTTTTTTTTTTGAGAGGTTTTTGCTATAGGTTACATGCGCTTGCCAGAGAGACAGAGAGACAGAAAGCGAGAAATCACTCCCCAGGGGGGATGGTCACACCGCAATCCCTTCTCCTCCATTCTCCTCTCGGGATCTTTGGCACGCACGCACACGTGCCCAGCGTGAGTTTTAAGCCACCAGGTCCGGGACGCGAACCACAGTCAACTATGTGCGAGTTCAGTGACATAGCCATTACGCTAACTGCTGGTCCCAGTCACAACATATTTTTGCATAGAAAAACATGTCATGACTTTTCCGACAACCCAATAAATAGAACATTATACAGCTGAGAACAAGAAGCATCCCAAAACAGACTATTTGAGTGTCTTATGCAATGAGAAGGTCACAGTAAAATTATACTAAGAGTTCAGCGTGTATGAAATGCATGAACACTGAGCACACAGACTGGGTGACTATAAATTTATCATTAACAAATAGGAGAATCAGAGCACATCTTCAGTAAGGAAAGGATCTAATGGCTGCAAACTCACAGTCCTGGACCCCTAAGACAGACTACTTTTGGTTATGTCACTGCAGCATAAAAGTCAACAGGAAAGCCTGAAATGTAGGTTAAAAATAAAAATGAACAAATACATAAATCAAACATGAAGCAAAGAAGAGTCAAGTCACAAAAGAAGTCTGGAATGGCTCTATTACTGTGGATTAATGAAGTCACTACAGTAGAGAATGCATGGCCCTTTCAGACTTGATAAGCTATTTGGTGTCACTGTGAGAATTATTTAAAAGTCGGACTGAACAATTTGGTGCAGTATCTTTTTTGAAGGCTGTGTCTCTAAAAGTAAAGGGCCTCTATAAAGAGATCCTAGGACTTCTGCCTTCTCACTCTCTTCTTCATATTTGATCTTTGTTCCATTTAAGATAGTTGACAAGTTTCTTAAACATTTCTTCCTCTGGTTTGAATGATATTATGTCACTCTGCTTCTGTGACTATTTTCAACTGTAATTCCCTTTGTTTTTCCTAAATGTTACCTCATACATTCCACAAGCCTCACTTTTTGGCCATCTGCTCAACTGTTCAGATACTTTTTCAGCAGGTAAAAAATTCTGTCATCTTACAATGATGGCACTAAAACCTTTATCTCCAATTCTGATCCTCAATCTAAGCTGCTATGTGATAATTTACTTTAATAAACATTTATCCAGTGCTAATTATGATGTGCTAGACACTCTGCAGAGAGATAACATCATCCCCTTACAAAATATCACCACATGGAGGTGTCCTAACATCATTACAGACTCAAAAGTCTCAAAACATCTTTTCGTAAGCCTTACAGAATACCCCTTTCAGAATGTTTCTTAAAAATATCTTTGCATTTGTTATCATTACAGCTATTAATTAGCTTTGCTGAGATAAAAATGCAACTCTCTTAGTAGATTACAAAACGAAAGCTTATTTCTCATTCACATGACATGTGGCTATGTTCCACGTGTCTCTTCATCTCAGCCCCAAGGCTGAAGGAGCAGCCTGGATCAGAGGTGTGTCATTTGTGTGCCAGAAAAGAATGAAGATGACTTTTACAGCTTCTGCTTGAGTGTGGAAAATATTCCATCTGCCCACAATACATAGCCAAGTCTGAAATCAATAGGATGGGGATGAATCATCCTATTATGAAGAACGAGAGGAGGGATGAATATTTTTGAAAAAAAAATACGTAACCCACTCTTCTACATACTGATATTAATTATTATCCACATTGACCATCGCAAACATGTTCCAACTTTGATCCCTGTAAATCATTCCTTCATTCTGTTAGTAAAAAGTACTGCAGGCCTTCTATGCAACATTCACTGTAATATATTTGAGAGATAATAATTAAAATCTTCACTGTTATTCAGGAGCTCCCAATCAAATGAAAGTTACATAAATAAACAGATGTATCACAGTGTAATACATGCTTCCATAAAAAAGTACTAAGAAGACATGCCTAATACCTGAAGTCTTCCTGAATTTTGCTTTCTATTTAAGAATAGGGAAGGTTAATCTTTGAGTAAAGTCTTGAAGGTTAAGTAGGGATTCAGGCCAATAGGAGGCAGGTCAGAGCGAAGAAGGGCATTCCAGGCAATGTGCACAGCATTGTCAAGAAAACTTTAGGTGAGAGAACACTGTGGGTAAGCACAAGGGCAAATGTTTTATAAGACCAAACCATATTTATATAGCCATTCCAAGAAGTGATGTTAGATCTCAGGAAGTGATATTACATCAGAAGTAACCATTAAACTACAAATGACCTGACATGTCAACATGTTATGTTATTCTATATGCTATGGGAAGAACTGTAGACATGGCAATAAAATAAAAGGATTTATAATGTAATTAAGAGATAGTTAAAAAAGAAAGGGCAAATTATTTGGTAACTAATAGGAGACAGCAGCTTCCTGAAGAATATCCGGAGAAGATATTTAGTATTTAGCATGTGGATCTACATAATTATCCAATTATCTAATGACTTAGTAGCAGAAAAATAAAGTTAAGAGACTAATTAAAAATGGGCAAAAGGAGTGAAAACACACTAACTAGGTACATGAACTTGTGTGCCCCAAATTCCAAGAGAATGGAAGAGAAGAAATTACAGAAGGGCCATCCCCTGCTAGAGAGTGATTTCTTACTTTCCTTCTCTCTCTGTCTCCTTCTGAGAAGCATTCGCATGATATAACAAAACTAAACACACATACACACACACACACGGCAAAACATTTAAACAGACATTTCCCAAAAGAATACACACAAATAGCCAACAGGTGTATAAAAATTGCTCATCATCAGGGAAATGTAAATCAAAACCACTATGAGTTCTTTTCACACAGTTATAATGGCTATTATCAAAAAGACAAACCAAAAAATTGGTGAGAATGCATTAAATGGGAACTCATATATTTTTGGTAGGAATGTAAATTAGTACAGCCATCATGGAAAATAGTATGAAGTTGCCTCAAAAAATTAAAAATAGAACTGTTTGGGCCAGCAGATAGTATAATGTTATGTCACTAGACCCCCATGTTTGAGTACTGGAATCGGTGACTTAAAACTCACCCCGGGTGTGTGTGCATGCATGCCCAAGATCCCAAGAAGATAAAGGAGAAGAGGATTGCAGCATAGCCATTCCTCCTGGAGGGTGACTTCTCACTTTCTGTCTCTCTGTCTCTATCTCTCCAGCAAGCACAAGCACCCTATAGCAAAATCTCTGTCTCAAAAAAAAAAAAAAAAAAAAAAAAAGAACTATCATGTTATCCCAAAATTTCAATACTGGCACTATCCACAAATGAAATACAGTATAGTGAAGATATCCACTCATCTGTGTTCACTGTGGCATTTACTCAAAATAGCCAAGATATGGACTCAATATAAATGTCAATCAATGCATGAATGGATAATGAAAACTTGGTATATTTATACAATAGTATATTAGTCAGCCATTAAAAAAAAATGAATCAACTGTCATTTGTAAGTAACATGGATGAACGTGGAGGACACAATGATAAATTAAATAAGCCAGGGGAAAACATGAATACAACATGATCTCACAAATGGACTCTAAAAAGCTAATGTCATAGAAGTAGAGAGCAGAATAATGGTTTCCAGTGGCTGGGAAAGGTGGTGGGAGGAAGGTTTGGGGAGATGGTTGGTCAATGGGTACAAAGGTACAGTTAGATGGAAGGGATACATTTTAGTGTTTCATTGAACAGCAAGATGACTATTGTTAACAATAATATACTGTGTATCTCATAATATCTAGAAGAGAGGATTTTGAATGTTCTCACTACAAAGAAAATGATAAATGTCTGAGGCGATGATAGATATGCTATTTAATCTAATTTGATCATTGAACATTGTATGCATGTATCAAAATATCACACTATACCCAATAAGTATACAAAATTATCTGTCAACTAAAAATTAAAAGGAAAGAAAGAGGGGCCAGCAGGTGGGCATGGTAATTAAGGTGTTGGACTCCCACATGGCAAACCACAGTTCGAGTCCTGGACCTGGCAGATTGTTTTCTCATTCTCCCTTCCCTTCTTGTGTCTCTAGGGTGAGTGCATGTGCTCTATAGCAAAATAAAACAACAACAATAATTATTATTATAATAAATAAAATTAAATTAATTCTTAAAAAATAATTTTTTAACATCAATAAAACAAAGTTTAAAATTCCAAAGAGATTGCAAAGGAAAGTCCAATGCTTGCTTCTACCAATTTAGCCTGTTTATTTAGGATGTTTACTGATTGTGCTATAGTCTAAGCATTAGTTTAAAATGTTGGTGATCCAAAAATGAGCAAACTTCAGTACCTACTTTCAAACAATTCACCATCTAGAAAGTACAGACAGACATCAATAAGTAAGTGTGTATTAATGTGTACACTGTACATGGCACTTTCAACAAAATTGAAACATCTTATATACTTGGGGTACGAAGAAATGAGTTATGGAAGAATCAATAAAGGTTTTTCAGAAAAGATCTCACACCCAAAATTTAGCACTATTTCAGCCTTACATATATGTCATGTGTAACTTCCTAACTATATATAAACATAACAGAAGTAAGAAAGTTACAGCATTCTGTAAAATTAAATGCTAATATATATAAATTTTATATTTACCTTCACAACTAGTTGGTAATATTTTCTTCCTAAGTAACTTCGCCACCATTTTTGGATGATTACTGCTACTCTGTGTAAATATCTAGGATAAAAAATAGAATTATTAATATGCTTTAATTGAAACTAGAGTTGTCTCTTACATTGTTGCTTAGGTATACTCTCCTACAATTCAAGAGACCATATACAAAACCAAATTCATGTGTACTTTTAAAGAATAGAATAGATCATTTCTAAAAGCAGAAAAAAAGTCATACTCATTGTTTCTTTTTGACTTCTAATAGACAATATTTTAATCTCAATTACTCTATTTTTTGATTGTTAAGACTATAAAACAGGTCATAGTAATATGTTAAGAAATAAGCCAGGTACTATTGATGCAAATCATTACAGGTACTTGGATATAATTCATGAGAAAACAAAACATTTCTCCTCTTCATTCTGCTCTTACATTCTTCAGTCCAAGTCAACATCACATTAGTCTGTTAAATTAAAAATAGTCTACTTGCTACCATGTTCTTATTGTGCTGTGGCCAAAAGCAAAGCCTTTTTTTTACACTTTAAATTTGTATGTTTGGCTCCAACTATCAGATAGTATAAGGAAGTAATACATAGCATAATCCCCAATCTGCTATCCGAGTTATTGCAGATTAGACATATTTTTTTCTCTACTTTATGCGGGATGATATTTTTTTCAGAATTGAAGGGAGACTGAGAGAATAGTTGGGCACCAAAGAAAAAGTGAGAAGAGTTAGGAGTGGGATCCATTCAGTCTCTGTATAATCAAAATGACATCATTTCAGCATCATTTGCTTAGATCTACCAACATGTTCGAGACGATTAGAAGAGTTTTCTTTGTTTTTTCTTTTTCCTGTTTTAGTAATCATTTCTATGAATATGAATCCTGTTGTTTGTTACTTTCTATGGAATTTGGGGAAAGAATCTGATCAAGTATGTTTATAATGAGAATTTTTTGAAGTAAAGATATAGTGAATAGAATTTAAATGTGGGGTAAGAAAAGATCAAAATTACTATATATTTATATGTTGTTCTATGAGAGATAAATGGAGGACATAAGGAAGAGGGAAGACTTTTTGTTTTGTTTTAGTTTTTGCCATAGGGCACATGTGCCTCTCAGAGAGAGAGACAGAGTACTGGAAAGTGAGAAATCACTCCCCAGGAGGGATAGCCACACTGCAATCTCTCTCTCCATTCTTCTCTTTGAATTTTGGGCATGCATACACATGCTTTTCTCAAGCTGCCAGGTCTGGGACTCAAACTGCAAAGTTGGCTATGTGGAATCAAGTTGCCTTAACCACCATACCACCTGGCTGGCCAAAGATAGGTATTTTTGATGGGGTCTGAACATGGTGCCATCCTCCTGCCCTAACTTCCCAGTTAGCTAAGATTATAGCTGTGTGCCACCATGTTGCCTGTTTAGGTTGGCTTAGGAACCAAACTCTGGCTTCCCATGCCGCTCTAGCCTGTACCTCCATGTCTGGGCCTATGTATTTCTTTTATAAAGACATTATACAATTCATTAGTTTAATTATGACAAAAATAAAAGATTTAAAAATGAATGCTACAAGAAAAAATTACATTTCTAAGGAATATATTTTTACGATATACTTGAGATTACCTTGATAAAATCAATATACCTGATATATGCCCGAACTTGACATCCTCGAAACCAGCTCTGTATTTTAACTGATGCATCATTCTCCTTTTTCCTAAATGCATTCACAGTACTAAAAAAAATATGTATAAAAAGCATTTCATTAGTAACTAATATAATTCCAAAGCAAGTTAACCTGTTAATCATAATCTTTAATTTCTTCTAAAATGTTAATTATAATTCTAAGGTCATTTTACATCAAGTTAAAATAATAAAGAAAGCATTTCAAAAATCATGAACTGCTTTGAAAATTAACCTTTCCCTTAGAGGCCATGAGCTTTCAACAGCTTTATTCAAAAATTTTTTATAGTCACTGATTATGCAACTAATTAATTTGTTGTTAATTTTTATTTGGGAATTAAAAAAGCAATGTGTTATTTGTCATTACTTGAAAAACATAGTTATTTAAACTGTTTAAATGCCAGGGTACATATATAATGTAAGACTAAAATGCTTGCATATTTCATTCATTCATCAGTAAAATGAATTGCCTCTCTGTAAAAGAAATGTTTCACAGGATGCTTATTTCAGCTAGGATTCTAAGTCCATTTAAGTTAAAGGGGGAGGGGCGAGACAGGGCCAGGGAGCTTACAAAGTGATTAAAATTTCAATTTGCAGATTTTACTAATTTATAGCAAGAAAAGGTTTAGTCAGGACAGATCACTATCTAAATTTTATCAGTCATTACTAGTCTTTCTCTCCATTTCTAATTAATAAAGTGATATTTCTTAGGACAACTACAGTAGAAAATAGAGTAATTTATCTCCTAGAAGGCTTGTTGGCATGTATCTAGCACTTTATGTTTGCTGAGTAAGTAAAGAATGGCTAATATAGCTAGTCATTTTATTTCTTACTTAAAAAAAAATTCCCTCAGGATTGTGTTTTCTTGGACAGGTTATTTTTGGTTTTCATGATGTTAGATTAAATATATATTTTATATAAGTTTATGCGTGTGTGTGTGTGTGTGTGTATATATATATATACACATATATATATAAAACAAAAAAATGAGAAAAATATTTTACATAATAGAATTTCTGGATAATAGTATAATGATGGCTGAGAAAAAGAAAATAGGATTATTAACTAAATTGCAGAAACAGACAAACAAGTGAATGGATTCCTGTTGGAAATTAAGGGGAACAATAGTTACCTAGAAAGACTGTCTAAGAAGGACCTACAAAAGCAAAGAGAGGAATAAAAATTTATGCATCAAAGTTAGTGATCTGTATGTGAAATCCAGTAAAGACAGAATTCACATTAATCTTTAAGATTACATAAAGTGCAGAGACCAGCAGTTAGCGTAATGGCTATGTCGCTGGACTCCCATGTAGGTGAACGCAGTTCAAGTCCCAGACCCAGTGGCTGAAACTCACGCTAGGCATGTGTGTGTGCGTGCCTAAGATCCCGAGAGGAGAATGGAGGAGAAGGTATTGTGGCGTGGCCATTCCCCTTGGGGGGTGATTTCTCACTTTCTGTCTCTCTGTCGGCCTGGCAAGTGCTTGCGCCCTATAGCAAAAAACCTCTCCAAAAAAAAAAAAAAAGATTACATAAAGTGCAGTTCAAACACAGCATAAACTAGAAAAGCTATACATAAGAATATAGTTGCATTACTGATAGGTAAATACCATGGTAAGATTATGAAATTATGAATTAAATCTTGCTGGAAATAAGTAAGACAACTAGGAGTGGAAGGAAAGAAAGGTTGATTACTGTTGGATGTTTGTATTGCATCTATTAAATGACAGAAAGACTTGTACAAAATCGGACCAGCAGATGGCATAATGTTTACATTGCTGGACTCCCATGTAGTTGACCACAGTTCAAGTACCAGACCAAGCAGCTTAAATGCATACTAGGTGTGTGTGTGTGAGCCAAAATCCTGAGATGCAAATGGAGGAGAAGGAATTGTAGTATGGCCATTCCTCCCATGGGGGTGTGATTTCTCACTTTCTGTTTCTTTGTCTCTCTCTGTCTCTCCAGTGAACCATGCACCCTATAACAAAAATCTCTCCCTAAAAAAAAAAAAAAAAAAAAAAAGGAGAGTTTTATAAAATGTACTCTTGTATCATATTACTATACTCCATGTGGAAGGAAAATAGCTTAAAGTTCTTTCCTACACAGAATCTTTATGAGTTTCTAGATTACACTTGGGCCTTTTTATTTTATACCCTCACAGGTACTTCAAAAAGTTCCTAGAAAGAACTTGAAGTACAAGTTTATTTTGGCAGGAAAAAAACTTTTAAAGTACATACATACTTTTTTTCATAATATGCATTTTGAAATTCAGATGTGAGAATTTCAGATGTGAAAGATTGTTTTTAGAAAAGAGTAGGAGAGGGACTGGCAGATGGTGTGATGGTTAAGGGTGCTGGATTCCCACATGGTTGACTGCAGTTCAAGTCCCAGACCTGGCAGCTTGCTTTCTCACTTTCTTGCTCTCTCTCTCCTTCTTTGGTCAAAAATGTAAATAAATAAATAAATAAAGTTAAATAGAATAATTCTTTAAACAAAAAGAGTAGGGGAACATAAGTGTCAACGGAAGAATTTGAGTAGGTTCTCAAAGAAGAGCAGCTCTCATGATCAGTATATTTAAAATATATTTAATCTCTTTCCTCAGACATTCCTCAGGTACCTCAAGTTCAACATGTACAAAAGAATGCACCTCATCCCTCTTCCACAAAGGCTTACACCTAGTTCTGAGAAAAGCTGTTTGTTATCTTCCTTCCCTTTCTCATGAATGTCAACAATGTCTGCTCAATCGCTCACATCAGAAAAGATGATGCAATTGCAGTAATTCTCTGCATTTCTTCAGCCTTCATCTTTTTTTCACAGATTATTATTATTATTATCACTATTATTTACTCTCATTATTTTTTTAAACATTCAATCACTATACACAATTTGGCTTGTAAAATGAATTTACCCAACATGAAATACTTCTCTTACCAGTCCAGTTGAGAATACTATACATGTTATCAACAATAGGTAATAAACCATTTCTGTATCCCATGCCTCTCTACTTGTTCTCTAGCTATCTATCTCTATACTCTTCCCTTTCCCCACCCCCATTCCACACTGTCTTCAGCACTTATAACTATTTTCAATGCTTTTATCCCCTCTAATATTTTTATCTCTACCATAAAGTGCAGATAGTTGGTATATATTAAGTTATCCTGGTTTGCTTCACTCAGCAATAGATCTTCCATATTCAATCCCTTTCTATCAACAGCAAGGATTTTTTTTGGGGGGGGGCTGAATAGTATTCCGTGGAGTATATGTGCCACACTTTTTCCATCCACTCATCTGTTTGTGGACGTTTGGATTGGTTCCAGGTCTTAGCAATATGAATAATGCTGCTGCAATAAACATTGATGTGCAAGTGCTTTTCCAACTGAGCATTCGCCTGTCCTTTGGGTAGATACCCAGAAGTGGGATTGCTGAATCAAATGGTAGTTTAATTTCTAGGTCTTTGAGGAACCTCCATATTGTTTTCCAAAGTGGCTGAACCACTTTACATTCCCATCAACAGTTATCATTTTTTGTATTTTTAACCTTCGCCATTCTGACACGGGTTAGGTAGTAACTCATTGTGGTTTTAATCTGCATCTCCCTTATGATGAGGGATGTTGAGCATTTCCTCATATGCTTTTTGGCTGTTTGTATGTATTCCTTAGAGAGATTTTTGTTCAGCTCATTTTCCCAACTTTTAATTGGGTTAATCTTTTTTTTTTTTTTTTTCAGGTAAGCCACTTGAGTTCCCTGTGTATTGTGGCTTTTAACCCCTTATCTGAGGCATATTTTACAAAAATATTCCATCATTCTGAGGGTTGTCAATTCACACTAATTACTGTGTCCTTTGCTGTGCAAAAACTTCTTAATCTGATATAATCCAACTTGTCTATTTTAGGGATTATTGCCCATGCTTTGGGAGTCTTATTTAAGAAGTCTTTACCTACTCCAAGGTCTCCCAGAGTTTCCCCAGTGTTTTCCACCAGTAGTTCTATAGTTTGGGGTCTTAGGTTCAGATCTTTGATCCATTTTGAGTTGATTTTTGTGAATGGTGGAAGATGGGGATTCAGTTTCATCTTTCTGCAGGTGGATACCATTTTTCCAGCACCATTTGTGGAAAAGGTTCTCCTTTTCCCAATGGATTGACTGGTATCCTTTGTTAAAAATCAGTTGGATGAAAGCTTTGGGGTTTATTTCTGAGATCTCTGTTCTGTTCCATTAGTCCACCTGTCTGTTTTTGTGCCAATACCATGGTGTTTTGATTATCATACCCTGATAGTATATTTTGGGGCCAGGAAGTGAGGTGCCATCCACTCCACTCTTCTTGCACAGGATTGCTTTGGCAATATGGGGTCTTTTATAATTCCAGACAAATTCTATGATTGTCTTTTCTAGATCTGTGAAGAATGTCTCTAGTACTTTGATTGGCATTGCATTAAATATGTAGGTCAATTTGGGTAGAATTTTCATTTTGATTATTTTAATTCTTCTAATCCAGGAACATGGGATGTCCTTCCACTTTTTTTGTGTCATTTTCAATTACTTTTTAAAGCTTCTCATAGTTTTCTTTGTGGAGGTCTTCATCCTCTTTGGTTAGACTTATTCCTAGGTATCTTATACTTTTTGTGGCTATGGTAAATGGTATTACTTTCTTCAGCTCTATCTCAGTCTGCCTGCTGTTCATATATAGAAATGCTATAGAGTTTTTGGATGTTGATTTTCTCCCACTTTATTGTATTCATTTATTACTTCAAGATGTGTTTTCATGGAAACCTTTGGGTTTTCTAAGTATACCATCATGTCGTCTGCAAATAAAGATATTTTCAACTCTTCTTTGCCTATTTCAATGCTGTTTATATTATTTTCTTTTCTGATTGCATTGGCTAGGACTTCCAACACTATATTAAAAAGCAGTGGAGAGAGGTTTTTTCATACATGGCTTTGTGTTGATATATGATCCTTCTGTACCAATCTTACTGAGAATCTTAATCATGAAAGGATGTTATATTTTATCAAATGCTTTCTCTGCATCTATTGAAATGTCTATATGGTTTTTATCTTTCTTTCTGTTAATATGGTGTATTATTTTTATTGTCTTACATATGTTGAACCACCCTTGCATCCCTGGAATAAAGCCTACCTGGTCATGATGAATAATCTTTATTATATGTTGTTTGATATTATTTGCAAATATCTTGTTGAGAATTGTTGTATCTATATTCATCAGAGATATTGGTCTGTAGTTTTCATTTTTTCATGTCTTTATCTGTTTTGGGAATGAGGATGATAGAGGCTTCATAAAATGAATTTGGAGGGTTTCCTTCCTTTTGGATCTTTAGGAACAGTTAGAGTATGATGGGGTTAACTGTTCCTTAAAAGTTTTGTAGAATTCAAATGTGATGCCATCCAGACCTGGACTTTTCTTCATCTGGAGGTTATTTATTACTGATTCGATCTCAAGGCATGTTGTGGGTCTGTTCAGGTTTTCTGTGTCCTCCTGATTCAATCTTGGTAGATTATATGCATCAGGGATTTGTCGATCTCCTCCATGTTCTTTTGTTTGTTGGCAAATAGTCACTCATAGTATCATCTAATGATGTTTTGCATTTCTTTTGTGTCTGTTGCAATGTTGCCGGTTTCATTATGTATTTATCTAGTTTCTTTCTTTGTTTCATTATGTATTTATCTGGTTTCTTTCTTTCTTTTACTTTATCAGTCTAGATAACAGTGTGCCAATCTTGTTAATATTTTCAAAAAAGCAGGTTTTGCTTTCATTTATTTTCTGTAAAGTTCATTTATTTTCTATTTAATTTATTTCTGGCATTTTTGTTGTTGTCGTTGTTATTTATTTATTTATTTTTCCCCAGTTCTGTGAAGCATGATGTTAGGTCGTCTATTTGCCACCTTTCCATCTTTTTCTTATGTGCACTAATTTCTATGAATTTACGTCTTATAACTGCTTTTGCCATGTATCATAGGTTATGGAAAGTTGTGTACTCATTATCCTTTGCTTCCATACATTTTTTATTTCAGATTTAATTCCTTCAGTAGCTACAAAGTCATTCAGAAGTAGGTTGTTTAGTTTCCATGTGTTCGTACATTTTTTAGGGTGTTTCTTGAAATTAATGGTACCAGTAGTTGGTGTAATGGCTATGTCATTGGACTCTCATGCAGTCAACTGCAGTTTGAGTCCTGAACCTGATGGCTTAAACACACGCCAGGCGCATGCACGTGTGTGCCCAAGATCCCTAGAGGAGAATGGAGGGGAAGGGATTGTGGCGTGGCCATCCCCCAGGGGTGGTGATTTCTCGCTTTCCGTCTCTCTCTCTCTTCCTCTTTCTTTATGGTGAGCACATGCGCCCTATAGCAAAAACCTCTCAAAAATAATAAAAAATAAATTAATTTAATCCATTAACACTCAATATTATCAATATTTCCAGGCCTGTTCCTATCATTAAGTGAGCCATTTCCATGGTTTTATTTTGTTCTCTTACAGCTATCCCTCTGACTTTTTAGTTTTTCTGATATAGCACTCCCTTTAGAACCTCTTGAAGAGCTGGTCTAGAGTTGGTAAATTCTTTTAGGTTTTAAGTATCCAAGAATGTTTTATCTTTTTTTCCCATAAGAAGGATAATCTTGCTGGGTATAGTACTCTGGGTTGAAATTGTTTTTCATTTAACACTTTTACTATATTTCCCATTCTTCCCTTGCCTACGTTGTTTCTGATGAGAGGTCCGATGTAAGCCTGATGGAATAACCTCTGTAAGTAACTTGATATTTTTCTCTTGCCAATTTTAGGATCTTGTCAGTGCAGTTTTGGCCAATCTAGCTATGACATCCCTTGGAGAGGATCTTCTTGGGTTAATTCCACTTGAGGTCCTATGTATTTCTTGGGTCTGGATATTTGAATGCCTCTCCAGGTTTGGCAAGTTTTTTTTCTAGGATTTCATTAAATAAATTATCAATGCCCTTATTATTTTCTTCCTCTTCTGGGATACCAATTATGTGGATGTTGGAGCACTTGATGGTATCTAGTATGTCTTGTACATTATCCTAATTTTTCTTGGTTGTTTTCTCAGTCTTTTTGATACTTTTTTTCAAGGTCAAAGGTTTTGTATTCTACATTTGAGATTTGATCTTTTGCATGATCTAATCTACTTTTAATACTTTCAAGAGAGATTTTAATTTCTTGTATCACATTCTTCATCACTAACAATTCCATTTGATTCTTTTTTATGGTGTCTATTTCTTCTTTCAAATCATGAAAAGACTTCCTCAACTCCTGGAGCTCGTTGTCCCTTTTCTCTTGCATCTCATTTAGTTTGGTCACTACAAATATTCTGAATTGCTTATCTGACATTTCCACGACTTCCATTGTGTTGTCTGTGGATGATGAGGAAATGATGTTTTCCCTTGGGCAAGAGATGTTTTTGTTGGTTGCTCATATTTCTTGTGCCTCTGCAATTGTTCCTAGTCATCTGATGATCTATATTTTCCATCCTAATTTATTCAAGGTATATCTGGGCTTTCAAAAATGTGCAGAAGTAGAAAATTGATGGTCTCTCTTCTGCTATGCCTCCCTGTTGCTCACTAGCACCCAGCACTATTGTCAATGGTCCTGAGTGACCCAAAGTCCTCCCTGTTTCTAAAGAACAGTATACCTGAAACTGAGTTGCTGAGCTTCACCCTCCAGAGCAAAGAAAAGGACAGATTGCACCAAATGTGCCATGTGCTATTCAAAACACCAAAGTCCTGAGTATTCAAAGGCAAGTGGAGGAGGGGATGAGCCAGGGGTCCAGGCCGTTAGGGCCTGCTGCCACTGGCAGCCTGGAGCGTGGCAAGGCTGCCTGCTTGAACTGGTATCAGGACAGGGCAGGAGGGGCACTAGTTTGTCTTAAAATCCCAAGACACAAACCTGAAGTCCAAAGGTGAATGGGCAGGGACTGGGGAGGGGATGAGCCATGGGTCCCAGCAGTTAGGCCCTGCCACCACAGGTAGACTAGTGTCTGGCAAGCAGCCTTCATCTTTTTAAAACTAACAACTTGAAAAAGACTTGTTTGGGGCTGCCTGTGGCCTGATGGTTGAGACAACTGGATCCCACATAGCCAACCACTTGATTCAAGTCCTAAACTTGAAGACTCAAGAAACATGCCACAGGTTTATGCATGTGTACCCAGGATCCTGAAAGGAGGGAGAGATGGAGAAGAAAGGGATTGGGACATGACAATTCCCTTCAAGGGGTGCTTTCTCACTTTCCTTCTCTCTGTGTCTCTCTTTAGTGAGGGCATCTGCTCTCTAGCAAATTAAAAAGGAAAAAGAAAAGTCGTGTTCAAGTGATCTTCTATTCTATCCTCTAATCTATTGAATTGTCTTTTGTTTAAAAAAATCTAATCATGTCAGCTCTTTTCTTAAAACTCTTTAATGCCAACCCACACAAAACATTTCAAGCCTTCTGAATAAGTCTAAAGTCCTTTGAACCTCAAAGTCCTTCCAGATACAGCTAACTTAATTTCCCATGTCTTCTTTCCATCTATGATAGTCATTCTGCTCCTACAGAGTAACATATTAACGTAAACATTATAATGTTTTTAATTGTAACATTTCTCTTCTTCAGGGTGGTGCTCACATTTTATTAATATCTGTATCCCAATACACAGTTAAGTATCTGATACACTAACAATGCTGGACTGTTTATGGAAGGAAGGAGACAGGAGGAAAAAATGAAGTATTTAGTAATAGCTGAAGCTAAAGCAGAAAACCTTGGTTTTTAGAGTTTTGTACAAAATATTAGGGGATATTGGACTCTTTGAATATCATCACTGTGACTGTGGAAAACCATATCTCCATAGTTTAACAAATCTCTGATTCAAAAAAGACTAACAGTGAAAGATACTAAATAAGGGGAAAAAACAATGTTCAAGTTTAAACATGGAATAGTGTAATGTCATAGAAGTTAATAGAAGGAAATCAAGAAGGGAAACTGGTAGAACAATGTCAAATGCTGTGAAGAAATTATGGAAAACTAGCTCTTTGTTCTAGGGGTTGCAGGTAGGGAGAGTCTTTAATTTCTTCTTTTAAAATCTTACCATAGCCAATATCAAGATGTAATCATGGGACCTATGAAATGTCATTTATGGAAAACATGGAAAACTTACAGCAACACAATGATGAGTAGATAAAATTGTTGAAATACAGAGTGTAAAGATAAGTATAATTTCATTCAATAGGGCTAATGTGAAATGAAATCCCTAAGGCAGAAGGCTATTTATGATGGTTATTTAAACTTTTAAAAGGTTTTTCCCCCCATAGGGCACATGTGCTCATCAGAGAGAAAGATGGAGAAAATGGGAGGAAAAGGAGGATGGCAACACTGCAATCTCTTCTCCATTCTCCTGAGATTGTAGGCATACATGTACATGTGCTTTTCATGATTTTCAAGCCTCCAGGTCTGAGACTCAAACTGTGGTCAGTCATATCAGAGTCTAACACCTCAACCAGCACCTCACCTGCTGGCCCTATTTAAACTATTGACATATAGGGACCAGCACTTGGTGTAGTGGTTATTCACTGGAATCCCACATTTTCAACTACAGTTTGAGTCCAAGATCTGGCAGCTTAAACTCATACCAGGGGTGTATGCATATGTGCCCAAAATCCCAACAAGAGAATGGAGAAGGGTTTGTGGCATGGCCATCCCCTCTGTGTGTGTGGAGGGGTGATTTCTCACTTTCTGTCTCTCTGTCTCTCTGTGTCTCTATGGTGAGTACATGCAACTTATAGCAAAAATCTCTCTCTCACTAAAAAAAATGAAGAATTAACATTTAATTCAATTACTATTAACATTTAATATCAACTACTAACATTTAATATATTTTACTATTAGCATTTAATACAATTATATAATACTATATACTATTTACTATTAACATTTAATACTTTTTTCCATTAACATTTAATATAATCATATAATGCCATAGATATGTTTTCCTTCATTTTTTAGTTACCAGAGTGTGTGTGTACTTATCAGAGAGAGACAGAGAGACAGCAAGAGAGACAGAGAGCATGTCTAACAGAGTGTGGTTACACATTATCCCATTTCTCCATTCTTTTGGGATTTAGGGTGCATATACACATTTATACATGGTTTCCAAGCCACCAGAGCTGAGACTCAAATTTGCAGTTGATCACATGGGACCTGAGAACTGTAACCACCAGACTACGGGCTTAGCCCATGTTTTCCATCTTCATAATACAGTCTATTTAAATTATTGAAAACATTTCTTCTTCACTAACAACAGTCAATAACCACCGACCTTTACAAGGGTTAAAGAAAAACGTGAACAGGTACATAAATGAACCTAATAATTCTTTTTAACAAATGTATTAGTTACTTAATTAGTTACTGAGGTAACTTAGTTATTGAGGTATTACGTTGAACACATTCTTTCCTTATCATTGCCATTAGAAATGCAGAAGATATGGAATAAAATGAACTTGTTTGAGTTTATGTTTTTTTATTGTCCTTATAACACCAGTCAGTAGAAAACTAAATCTCTTTTTGGAGCATCAACAATAATGTATATAAATATAGGCACATATTACATTAATAATATACATCCATCACAGTTAATAGAAAGAAAACACTAAAAAAACTAACTGGTAGTTAACTTACCACTAAGCTTTAAGTGGTGAAATTTGACCTCTATACACATTTTTTTTTTCTGTTGGCCTTTTTCTAACTACTTGAAAATGAAATTTACACATACTTGGGTTACCACTGGGATGCTGAATGCTCATACAATATGTCATGAACTACTAGACATTTTATGTTTAAAATGAAAAATGTGGGTAACACTTTATTTTAATGGTATATTAATTAGTTCCAAATTACAGTGAAAATCCTATAGTACTGAATAAAATATGACATCTACATGAATTTGAAATAAATTTATTATGATCAGTATTATCACAATGAATACTAAATGAATTAATAATGATGAAAGACTAAAAGTATTACCAGTAATGTAATAAAACATCAAGAAAAAGCTAGAAGTTTCCAGTCACTTCATCATCAACTAGAAATAACCCTGGGTAACACTATATTCATGTGTGTCATTAGTGGTCAGAAATTAACTGACAATAAATAGAAAATGAAAAAAAGAATGTGTGGTTAGTATCTTTAAAGTAATATGCAAAAAATGCATTTTTAAATCAATTAGTTGTGCTTTGCCTGATCTATATATATTATATATGAATAAATACTAAATAAAAACCTGATATTCTTTTTTTCATTAACATACAGCTTGTAGCCGTATGTTTTAGACAATAGAATTGAAATTCTGTTGTATGCTATCAGCTATATTAATGTGTAAAATTATTATTGTTTTGCATATAATTTCACTAGTAGGTCTTAAGGATTTCAAGCTCCTTAAAAGCAGAAACTATACTTAATCTATGCTGTGTTCAGAGGATCACCTATATGCCTAATAATGGACACTTGATGAGAAATAAGAGTTTACATTGAAAAAATATTTTATATTCACTGACTCTTTCTCTTCACTTCTCTTCATTTCATGAATACTTAAGCAATAAAGCCATGAGAAATAGTTAGGGAAAAATAAGGGTCTGTGATAGAAGTGGTGATGGGGAGGTCAGAAGTCACAGTGTCTCAGCATGGGGTGTCAGAGCCTGTGTGTGATAAGGGATAAGGTGAGCATCCAGATATGTGAGTTGCCTGGGGTAGGAGGTCACAGTTTGAGCTCAGTAAGCAGAGAGGGCTTGGATTTGAGGTGTTGAGGAAAGGTGAGGACAGCTAGTTCAGGAATGAGAGCTCATGAGTGATGAGGAGGGCTTGCAAGCAGGTGGAGAGATGATGGCTTAGCATGAGAAGGTAGAGCCCACAGTTGGTTGGAAGGGTATCATGCAGGAGAGGATGCAGTTGTGCTGACAGGAGTTTAGATATACACAAAAGGATTGATTGAAGCAGTAAGTAAATTAAAAATAATGGGAACCAGGTTTTGTACTGTCAGAAGAGGAAAGGAAGAAAAAATAGAATGAACCTGTGATATGAAATTAAATGGGGTTATCAGTGTTAATTCCTGGATCCCAATATAGGCACCGATGAATAGCTATACATAGAAATACAGAAGTAATGTATTAATGTGTACATACACATATTCCCAGTTCAGTCCACTGAGAAGGCTTGAGAGCAGCAACACTCAAGAGCATGTGTGTCCTCTAAAAGGAACAAAAGGGCTCCTTAGAGAAATACGATGATTCCAGAGCTGGGGCAGGAAAAGTACAAGATGAACCTTAACTTTTTATTTTTTTCCAGTGTTGGAAACCAAGAAAGGGTTACAATGATCAGGACATAGAAGGAAGTCTGAAGTAGACCTCATTGGTCAAACCTGGGACAATGTTAACATGAAAATACATAAGAAGAATGGATTTGAACCCATGGAATAAAACAGAAACTGAGTGCACACTAACGTTGACACACAAGTAAATTTAAGATCTGATGAAAAAGAGGATATATTTGTAGTTTCAAAGCTTTTTTAAAAAAATTCTAATTTTTTTTTCAGAAAAAGAGTGAGGCCATTCCAGTGAAAGAAATCTAGTGGATATCATTTTAATCAAGTGATCCAAATGATTACCATAGTGATGGGAAAAATCAAACATGCAGTATCTGGTAGAATGATCCTAGTATCCTTTCTGTGATATTCCTACCAAAGGTGCATAACCTGAATCTAATCAAAATGAAAAAGCAGGCAGACTTAAACAGAAGTAAATTCTATAAAAACAAAACAAAACAAGCCTGATTTTAACATATCCAAAAGCGTCAAGGTCATAAAAATGAAAAGATTTAGATACAATAAAAAAGTTATAATAACTAGGGCTGGCCCCATGGTCCTAGTGGTAAAGGGAGCCAAATCCCACATAGCTGGCCACACGTTTTGAATTTTAGCCCATACAACTTGATGCTGGGTTCATGTGCATGTATGCACACCCCAAATTCTGACATGGTGAAGTGGAGCAGGAATTATGGCACAACCACATTGCATTAGGAAGTGCTTTCTCCTTCTCTCTTTCTTCTCTATGTCTCTCTGGAGAGCACACACACACTCTGGGAAAATTTAAAAAAAAAAAAAAAGTAAAGGTAACTAAAGAGACAAGAGAAATAAAGGCTTTTCTGTTTTATTTTTCCATGTAATTATGCATTAAAAATTTCACTCTTTTGAACTGCTGGTTATAGGTTATCATGATATATTCTTTAATTTATTTACCAGACTAGTTACAAGTAGATATATATTACTTAAAGGTGTTTTTTTTTTATTAGAAGTAATGCCCTAATGACATATGAAGAAATGGTCAACATCACTCATCATAAGGGAGATGCAGATTAAAACCACAATGAGATACCACCTAACCCCTGTCAGAATGGCAAAGACTAAAAATACAAAAAATGGTAAGTGCTGGCGGGATTGGGGTGAAAGAGAACTCTCTTAAACTGTTGGAGGAAATGTAAATTGGTCCAGCCACTGTGGAAAACAATATGGAGGTTCATCAAAGACCTACAATTAGAACTATCATATGATCCAGCAATTCCACTCCTGGGTATCTACTCAAAGGACAGGCGAATGCTCAGTCTGAGAAGCACTTCCACATCAATGTTTACTGTGGCATTATTCGCAATTGCTAAGACATAGAACCAACCCAAATGTCCACTCACAGATGAATGGATTTAAAAAGTATGGCACAGATACTCTATGGAATACTATTCAACCATAAAAAAGAACAAAACCTTGGCATTTGACAGAAAAGTGACCGAATATGGAAGATTCATTGTTGAGTGAAGCAGGCCAGGATATGAAAGAAAGATATTGTATATCTCCATTAAATATATACCAACTGTCTACACTCTATGGTAGAGACTGAAAGATTGGAGAACATAAAAACATTGAAAATAGTTATGGACACTGGAGACAGTGTGGAAGGGGAGTGGGAGAGGGGAAGAGTATAGGGAAGGAAATTAGGGGGAAGAATAGAGAGGCAAGGCACTTGTTGGACACAGAAATGGTTTATTATTTGATGATAACATGTATACTAGTCTCAATTGGACTGGTCTAAGATGTATTTCATGTTGGATAAGTTCTCTTTGCAAGCCATATGATGTAGAGTGATCAAATGTATAGAAAATAATAAGAATAATAAAATAAAAACTTAAAAAGTAATGATTTAATGAATGCTTTGTACATAAAATAGCCTTGTACACAAATTATGTACACATAAAAGCATTTCTACAGGGTCCACAGTAAAAGTAATATTCCTGGGTCAAATGACTTTTTTTTTTTTTAATGTTTGCTATAGAGTGCGTGCACTTACCAGAGACAGAGAGAGAGTGAAAAATTAACCCTCAGAAGGGATAGCCACCACAATCCCACCACCTCTGTTCTCCTCTCAGGACTTTGGACATACATATAACTGCCCAGCATAATTTTCAAGTCACTGGATTAGGAATTTGAACCCTATAGGTCATGTGGGATCCACCCACCTGAACCTCATACCACCTGCTGGCCCATAGCATGCATTTTGATGTTAGTAAATGGCAATGTTGTTGTATCTTCACATTACCATTGATTGTCACAGTATATATAAAAAGACAATCAACTATGTATTGTCCTTGTATATAATAACCTTGTTAAATTCATTATTTCTCAGTTTTTTTCCTTTGTATGTGGTTTAGAATTTTCTATGCACACAATCATACTATTGGTAAAAAACAATGTTGCTTCTTCCTTTATCATCTTTTATGCCTATTACTTATCTAGCAACATTTAAAACTAGGATAGAATGGATTATTAATAAATGGTGTTGACACAATTATATTCCTATAGAAAAAAGATTTGTACTTCACATTGCACATAAACACAATTGTATAAAGAGTGAAGAAAAAATGTAATAAAACTTTAACATTTTGGGTGCAGGGAAATAAAAAAACCTACTAAAACCCTACAGTCAGAAAAGAGATTTATTAGTTTGATTACATAACAGTTTTTAAAAATAGCCATTTTATTTAACTTTATTATTATTATTATTTTTTATTTGACCAGAGAGAGACATACAGAGAGAGAGAGAGAGAGAGAGAGAGAGAGAGAAACCAAGCTGCCAGGTCCAGGACTTGAAACAGTTGGCCAAGTGGGAGTCCAGTGCTCTTAACAACCACACCACCTGCCGGCCCAACTACATAAAATTTTTAACAAAAAACAAAAAGCAAAATTCTGATAATGTGGTAGACCTACATAAAAAAAACTAAAACAGGCACAGTGGGAGTGGTGCACGTTCCTAAGACACTGTACTTTGCAGGCTGGGACTTCAGGGAGACCTGGGTTCAATTCCTAGTTCAATCTAAAGATCAAGTGTTGTAGTGTGCACCTGTTAATTCCAGTGACAACAGAAGGTTGAGCAGGAGGATCATGAGCTGCAGGATAGCCAGGGCAACATAGAGAAACCCTATCTTAAAATGAAGTGGGTGTGGTGGTTAGGAAGCTGGATTTCCATATGGCCGACAGTGATTTAAGTCCTGGACCTGGCAGCCTGAAAATCATGCAGGGGATGTGTGTGCAGGGGCCCAATATCCCAGGAAGAGAATAGAGGAGAAGGGATTGCAGCATGGCCAACCTCACCGGGGGGGTGATTTCTCACTTTCCTCTCTCTCCCTCCAGTGAGAACACTCACCCTATGGCAAAACCTTTAAAACGAATGAGATGAGTATGGTGGCATGGGCCTATGTTACAACTGGGATGCTGAGGCAGGAGAATTTCAACATGGGGAGACCCTACCTTAAAACCAAACCAAACAAATACCCTAACACACAATGGCACTGACTTTGGAACTAGGTGAGGTGTGGAGGCATTCTATAGGTTAGTGAAAAGATTATTCATATAGTTGGGAAGATGGTAAGGAAATTAGTATTAAAAATTGGGAAAAAAGAAATCTAGTGTGACAAGTAGCAAGACTATTGCCTGCAATTACTTGGAAGGTGAAAAATGTACAATGAATTTTGGAACTCGCCCAAGGAGATGTTTAGGAAGAATACTTAAAGTTCCAAATGGATTCTTCTAGTTACATATATCAAGGTATTCCATAAATTCAGTAACATAATGCTCATTTAAATTGAACTGCAAATATTATAAGTGCTCATCACTGTTTCTATTACTTCTTTTGTTCTTTTTCTCCTATCTTGGTATCTCTGTCCTGATTTGATTTTTGATTACAGAGATTATTTTCTTGAGTATATTTCCTTAGACAGGGTATATGGAAGACATGACTCTGAATCTTTATATAATCTGAAAATGTCCATTCATCCCTCCGCAAAACATAAATATTCCTAGGATTCTTTGATATTGCCTTGAATCATTACTAATTATTGATTCCCTGTGTTCTAGGTACTTAAGGTCTCTTTCCACAACAAATATATATATTTTTTCTGTCTAGATTTGAAACTTACAATTTTTTTCTATATCCTTAGAATTTTAGCAGATAATATCCAAGAAATATGTCATCAGAAAAAAAAATCCTTACCAAGTTCTTCCCAAAGTCATACTCTTTCTTCAGTTAAGCAAAGTTTTCTAAGATTTCTTCAGTATTAATCTATCTCTTCCACATTTCCACTCTAAATTCTGCAGTGACTGTTACCCAAAATACTATGACTTTTAGATATGTCCTCAATATTGTTCATCTGACTTATGACTTTTCTTTATGAATACTTTTAAGTATTTCCTTCGTTTGCTTTCCTAAAACATTTACATTGACATGACTATTCTAGTTTTTAAGCTGATCTACTGCATTTTTAAGTTGAAAACAATTTTTTAAGAACTGGCTACAGTAACTTTTCCCTCTAATTCATTAAATGTTCTCTTGTCATTTTTATTTAAGTGCATACCTGTTTCATCCATTGATTCTAACGCCATAGTTAGAATTTGTTCCAATTTCTTGACTTAAGCTCCTTTCTCCAAACTAAGTGGCTTCTGGTTTCCTATTTATGTTGCTAGATACTCAATTGCTCAATCTCTATGCAGGGTTGTTTGCATAAATTACTTGGGCAGTGGTGAACTGACAGGCAGTGAAAGTTACTTCCAAAATAATTTTCCCTTCCACGAACCAATAGTGAAAATGTTGGCAAACAGGGATCTCTCTTTTAGGATGAAAGGCATAGGAAGGATTAGTGTCCATTTTTGTTTTTCTTTTCAAAGAAATGGGACCATCTCTATTGTATTTCTGATATTGGCTGTGGATTTTATAAATACAGTCAGGCATTACTTAATGATGGGTATATAGTTTAAGAAGAGCATCCTCAAGTGACATCATTGTATCGACATCACAAAGTGCAACCATACAAAACTAGATGGTATAGCTTATCCAAACTTGGACTCTATGGTGTATGGCCTTTATGCTTATTAGGGAAACACCATCCTATATGTGGTTCATCAATGACTAAAACATTGTTATACAGTTATGTATTCTGTATTACTAGGAATAGTTCCTCTTTTTTAATAAAAAAATGTTTAAAACAGATACTGAAGACTTTCATTTGAGTAAAAACTACATAGGTATAGATCTCAGTAAAAAATTTTCATTTGTATTCTTATAGTTTATGCACTTCATTAATAGTATCTGATACATTAATGGAATTTTTTAGGTTTTCAAGAAAGAAAACTACTCAAGAAGAGATATGAAATTAATCAACTGCCTTTTTAATATCCAGAATTGATCATGGGCATTTTTATTTTTTGAGAGGTTTTTGCTATAGGCTGTGTACTTACCAGAAAGACAGAGAGAGACAGAGAGACAGAAAATGAAAATCACCCCGTAGAGGGGATGGCCACGCCTCAATCCCTTCTCATCCATTCTCCTCTTGGGATCTTGGGAACGCACGCACACACGCCAGTGTGAGTTTAAGCCACTGGGTCCAGGACTTGAACCGTAGTCGCCTTTATGCTTATTAGGGAAACACCATCCTATATGTGGTTCATCAATGACTAAAACATTGTTATACAGTTATGTATTCTGTATTACTAGGAATAGTTCCTCTTTTTTAATAAAAAAATGTTTAAAACAGATACTGAAGACTTTCATTTGAGTAAAAACTACATAGGTATAGATCTCAGTAAAAAATTTTCATTTGTATTCTTATAGTTTATGCACTTCATTAATAGTATCTGATACATTAATGGAATTTTTTAGGTTTTCAAGAAAGAAAACTACTCAAGAAGAGATATGAAATTAATCAACTGCCTTTTTAATATCCAGAATTGATCATGGGCATTTTTATTTTTTGAGAGGTTTTTGCTATAGGCTGTGTACTTACCAGAAAGACAGAGAGAGACAGAGAGACAGAAAATGAAAATCACCCCGTAGAGGGGATGGCCACGCCTCAATCCCTTCTCATCCATTCTCCTCTTGGGATCTTGGGAACGCACGCACACACGCCAGTGTGAGTTTAAGCCACTGGGTCCAGGACTTGAACCGTAGTCAACTACATGGGAGTCCAGAAGCATAGCCATTGTGCCATCTGCTGATCCCAATCATAGGCATTTTATACTCTGCACTCCTGTTATAATTTCTTGTTATAATTATGTGTTTATTGGGTACTTCCTAATATGTTAGATGATCATTTAACCTTTTATTTTTTTGAGTTTACTTCATGAGACAGACAGGCAGGCAGGCAGGCACACACACACACACACACACACACACACACACACAAACACCCACAGAAAGAGAGACCCCTAATAGGATTTTCATGCTGAGATTCACTCCTGGTCTCATTGGGCCAGAATCACAGACATGCCTGTACCTCGGGAGCTCAGGGGGGTTCTGGGACAAAAAACAGGACATTCGTTGTGAGTCCAGTTACTACTGTACGACCACCTGACCCCTGACTCTTAGTTGATATAGCAATAAGCATTAATTTTACTTATGAAAAAAACTAATATTTAAACAGTTTAAGGGTATAAATTTAAGATTTTACATTTAACTCTAAAGTAACAGTTTTAGGATTAGAACTGTCCCTACAGTTCATTATAAATCATTTTGTGTATTTGGAAGAAACTTTGCTAAGTTTTATTATTCAGAATTAAGTAAAACTGTAACAGAAAATTGAGTAATTAATTAATAGAAGAGAAAGGAGTTCATCTTAAAAGTAAGCCATTACAGATTGAGTATCTCTAATGCAAAAATCAGATATGTTCCAAAATCCAAAATACTTTAAGGACCAATATAATAACCAATATAATATCAAGTATGGAAAATTCCACACCTAACCTCACGTAAGAGGTCACAATCAAAACACTGCATTACAAAAACATACTACCTTTAGGCTATGTTTATAAAATGTATACAATATATAAATGAAAGTTCTATATAGACTAAGGAACTTAATCATTTTAAGTTCTCCCATCTTAAGTATAAATCTGGACTGACATGGATCAAACTTCACTAAGTCTTTGATCTTTGGCAAGTATTTAGACTGTCTAAATCTCACTTGTTTTAGCTGTAACCTAGAAATAATAATTATATATGAAATAAAATAGTGTTTGCCAAAGGTTTAACAGAATTTTCAGCATGTAGTAGTTATTCAACAACATTATTTCTCTTTCTACTTCCTCATCTCTATTCCCATACACTTTTATGTTCCTTTCAGACAGTGAGTGATCTGGAAATCTGACAGTTGAATACTTATCTCTATGGCATGTCTACAAAATTACTAGCCCTCTTTGTCAACAATATGCTTTCTGCATATTTCACTATATATGCAGCTAAGTCAATTAAGAAAGATTTTTACACATATCAGGCTAGTTTCTGTTTACACATTTTTAAAAACTATACATGATTTCAAATATATTTTTTAATTTATAAAATCATATTTGACTTAAAATTTATTAAGAAGTAAAAATCCAGCCCAGCTGCATGTGCAAACAGCAGAAAGCATTAGGGTGCAGTTGTGTGAGGCTGGGGCTACACGGAAGAGCCCTGTACCAATCTGAAAATAGACCAAGTGAGGTGGCTGGCACAGTGTCCTAGCTGGGGAGCTGGGCGAAGAAGACTGCTGCATGGTGAATCCTACTAAAAAAATACCTTTCTCTTTATCTCTCTCCCTTTCTTGGAAAAAAAAAAAAAGCAGGCCACAAATGTTCAATAAAAGACAAAAGTGGAGGAGGACAGTAGAAAGAAAAAAAGAAAATGCTTTATTCAACTGAAAAATAATTCAGAGGTTAATTTATTAATTTTCAACAGAAGTCAGATAATATAATTTCTCTTCTGAAAATGCTTATGGTGTCCTATCTCTATCAGAGTAAAAGCCTATATCATATCCTTACTCTGGCTTAAATAACCCAAATGTTCAGGTCCAGCTACTGTTCTATGCCTTGCTCATGTTGCTCTAGTAACACTGTCCTCCAAGATGTTCCGTAGGCTTCTGGCAAGCCATTTAAATTTATGGATCTTAGTTCTTTGCTGCTACTTAATCAACCAGACCAATTTAGTAGAACAAAAAAATCTTGTCCAGTTGTAGTAAACATACAATTTGGAGTTAGGTAACTTGGCTTTGATAAGTGGTAGTTCTGTGACCTTACACAAATTACACAATTTCTCTGAATTTAATTTTCCCAGCCTCATGTAAAAAGAGAATAAAAGGGGCTGGTGGATGGTGTGATGGTTAAGGTGCTGGACTCCCACATGGTCGACAATGGTTCGAGTCCCAGCCCTGGCAGCTTGATTTTTCACTCTCCCTTTCTCTCTCTCTCTGGTCAAATTAAAAATTAATAATAATAAGGGACCAGCAGTTAGCATAATGGTTATGTCACTGGACTCCCACGTAGTCACCCGCAGTTTGTGTCCCGAACCCGGTGGCTTAAAACTCATGCCGGGTGCGTGTGCATGCATGCCCAAGATCCCGAGAGGAGAAGGGATTGCGGCGTGGCCATTCCCCCTGGGGAGTGATTTCTCGCTTTCTGTCTCTCTGTCTCTCTCTGTCAGGCGAGCACACACGCCCTCTAGCAAAAAAACTCTCAAAAAATTAATAATAATAACATTAAATAAGTAATCCAAAAATAGAGAATAAACATATAATTCATAAGGATGTTTAAAAAAGGTACAGCTACTTGAGACCAGCAGCTGGCGTAATGGATATGTCGCTGGACTCCCATGTAGTCGAGTCCCAGACCCGGTGGCTTAAAACCTCTCCAAAAAAGAAAGGTATAGCTACAGTCACGCAACGGTAGTGTGCCACTCTGCGATGCTGAAAGTCATAAGGGTAGAGTAGAGTTCTGTTGCCAGGTTTACCTGTACATGCCAGGCATGCATGTGTGTGTCCATGAACCTGACTGGGAGGCCTGCGGGAAGAATGTGTGAGACCCTTCTCCTTTTCTCTTTTGTTCTCTCTCTCACATAACAAATTTCGAAGAAAGAATTAATATTAGGCTCATACATAGTTTTTCCTCTACAAAGTTCACTTTTTATTCAAAGTGTGGTCTCACACAAACTCATGAGAAATGCAGATTCTCTGTCACTAATAAAAACATTATTTCATTAAGTTACCTGGTGATTCTTTTTTTTTAAGATTTACTTAATTTAATTTATTATCATTTTTTTAATTAGCTTGCTACAGGGCATGTGTGTTCACCAGAGGGAGACACAGAGAGAGAGAGAGACAGAATGAGAAAGCAAGCTGCCACATCTGGGACTCAAACCTTGGTCACCCTTGTGAGAGTCCAGTGCTTTAGCCACCATGCCACCTGCTGGTCCCTCCCTAGTGATCTGACATACATTAAATGTGGAAAGACCAGATCTAGTCAATAACAGATGGGAAGTAACAGTAACTTCTCAAGAAAATTGCCTCTTTACCTATTGTTCGAGAAGGGAGATACAGACAGGCAAGGGAACAGGCCTTCAGAAGAAGATACCTTCTTGGCTCCTGAGAACTAGTGATATCAGGGGAATAAGAGAAATGAAGATTTTTTCTACTGATAATTCAGCCTCTAGCCCACTAACTCGAGTGGTAGGAAGTCTTTCAAGCCTTCTGTCTCTGTCTCTGATTCTCTCTACCTCTGTCTCTGTCTTCTCACTTTTTTGTAATTTTTCTTTATAAAATTTTTTAAGATAAAGCATTTTCTTGGCTTTCAGCCCCTCTTTTCCCTTTTTCTTGTTAATAATCTCTTTTTTTTTCTTCTCTTTTTCTGTTTCTTAGTTGTTGTTGTTGCTGTTGTTCCTCTCTCTGTATCCTTTTCTACATGCTCCTGGACTCTCAGATTGAACTTCAAGATTGGGAAGAAACACACCATCCATCAGATGACTAGAAATCACTGCGGGGCCACAAGAAATATGGGAGAGCAAGAAAATATCTCTCCTCCAAGGGAAAAGAATAATTCCTCTTCATCCACAGATAGTTCAATAGAAATCATGGAAATGTCTGATAAAAAATTTAGAACATTCGTAAGGGTGAAGCTAACAAAGATAGAAGAGAAGAGAGACAATGAACTGCAGAAGAGAAAGGAGAAAGGAGCTGATGAGTTCCAGGAGGCGAGAAAATTTTTGTAAGATCTAAAAGAGGAATTACACACTTTACAAAAGAATCAAATGGAATTGTTAGAGATGAAGGCTATAATACAGGAAGTCAAATTTCCCTTGAAAGTATTAAAAGCAGACTAAATCATACATAAAATAGAATCTCAGACATAGAAAAGAAAATTGCTGGCCTAGAAAAATCCACCACAAAGACTCAGAAAATTGACCAAAAAAAAGAGGATAATTTTCAAGAAGTGCTAGATACTGTCAAACATCCAAACATCCAGATAATTGGCATCCCAGAAGGCAAAGAGACTCATAAGGGCATTGATAATATATTCCATGAAATTCTGCAAGAAAACTTTCCAAACCTAGAGAGGCACTCAAAGATCCAGTCCCAAGAAATACAAAGGACCCCAAATAGAATCAATCCAAGAAGATCTTCTCCAAGATACATTATAGCCAGACTGACCAAAACCACAAAGACAAGATGCTAAGATTGGCAGGAGAGAAATGGCAAGTTACCTAGAAGGGATATCCCATCAGGCTAACAGCAGACCTCTCATCGGAAACAATGTGACAGAGGAAAGAATGGGAAAATATATTCAAAGTGTTACGGGAAAAGCAATTTCAACCAAGAATACTGTACCAGGCAAGATTATCCTTCATATGGGAAGAAAAGACAGAACATTCTCAGATACACAAAACCTGAAAGAATTTGCCAGCTTCCAGACCAGATCTCCAAGAAGTTCTCAAAGGAGTGCTATATCAGGACAATTAAATGTAGAAACACAAAAACAAGAGTTCAAAAACTAAGAAAATGGCCAACTTAGTCATAGGGACAAGTCTAGAGTTGAATATTATATGCTAGAATTCAACCAGGAAGATCGAACAACAACAGAAGATAGATTATAAGTACATGAGACTGAACTGGTGAAATAGCATTCTGTGACTTTTGACTAAAATATTGCTGCTTCTAGGCTTTGTTGTCCAGTTTTAGGAGTTTTTTTTCCTGTCTTGAGCTGTCAATAGGTTCATGTATCTACTGTTTGAACAGCACACTAACCTGTTTCTAGGCTTTAAGTTTTAAGCAAATTTCCTTACCAGTTCAAAACTGCTTTCCTTGAAATTACCAGCCGAACTTTCTATTGAAAGTAGTTAGATTATTTAAGAAATTGTGTAATCAATAAAATGTGGGGGGAAAAGGAATGGAAAACAACTGTAGACACCAGAGATAGTGTGAGAAGAGGGTGGGAAAGGGCAGAGGTTCAGACATAGGGTTAAATATAAATGTGTGTGTGTGTGTATATATCTATATTTATATAGATATATACACACACACACATATATATATATATATAACTATAAATGGAAAATTATTGATGATAACATGTATGATTAAGCCACTACGCAGTATATTCTGGATAGGAAACCACATGCTATATGCTGTGACAATGCTTAGGGGATGAATGTAAATTAATTAATTAAAAAAATAGTTTCAGGAGAAAAAACCCCACAAAAACTGTTTTTCTTGAAATTTAAAAAAACGCATATTTAATGACTGCAGTAAGCTACATAGCCCCAGCTAGGTGCTACTTTATAGTATGTTCATTCTACTCACTGAGGTTTATGCCTAAAGGCAGATTGTGTTCATGTATATGTATATATCAGCTGTGCTCGATATTGGAAATATTTAGATTAATTAAGTTCATTAGCGAATCAATAAAATGGGAGGAAAAGGCATAGAAAGCAACCATGGATACCAGAGACAGTGTGGGAGGAGGGTGGGATATGGCAGAGGGTGAGAGATAGGGAATCAAGGATGGGAAAAAAAAAGCAAAATATACAAAAAACAAGAAATGTAAAATTTTTTATTGATGATAACATGTATGTTGATGTGCTTGATTAAACCAATATACAGTTTATTCTGGAGGGAAAATCTCATTTTATATCTTGTAATGATGTATAGTGAATTAATGTAAATAAATAAATTTTAAAAAAATTCAAAAAAAAAAGAAGGGAGATACACATTATCTCACCAAAGAATGTGAAATTGGATTACAGTCAGTTCTGTAAGAGAAGGAAATGGTTAAATAACAAAATGGTAGGTGAGATAAATGTTAGAATAGTAACAGTCCAACAAGATCTTGTCTTACGGGACATATTTTCCATTAGTCTGCCACATCATTATATTGTATCTTAGTCTAATTCACTAGTTTTGCAACTTTTCTTAAGTTGGCAATCCTCTCAGGACCATCCTTCCAAAAGTCATCATTAAAATGAACTTCTTCCTAGGGGAGAACTTTGGGTGTAGGGAGAGAAGGGAGGCTGCTAATGTGTTTCTTAGTTTTTTCCTATAGATGAAAATGCTGGTACTAATTGCGTTGTCAGGATGGTTTAGATACTTTCGCTTTAAGAGTAAGAGGGGCCAAGAGGACTTCCACATGGTAGACTATGGTTCAAGTCCCAGACCCAGGGGCTTGAAATTCATGCCAGTGATGTGTGTGGCCCAACTCCCATGAGGAGAAAGAAGGACAAGGAATTGTGTATGGCCATTCCTCTTTGGGGGGAGGGGAGAGTGATTCTCACTTTCCCACTCACTGTCTCTCTCTCTCTCTCTGTCTCCAGGGAATGCACGTGCCCTGTATCAAAAACATTAAAAAAAAAAAAAAGTCATAGAACCATTGAGTCCAGAGACGTCAGGGAAGTAATAACTGAGGCTCAAATCCTCACTGAAGGACACCCTGAGCTCACACTCAGCTAGGAAGCCTGGGTGACCCCACTCAGCATATTACACCTTTAACAGGGAAGAAGATAGATTTTAACAAAATGTGGAAGTAAGTTGAAGAAAAAAAGCTCTTTACACGTTTATATATGCTGGACTTTTCCTTCAGTCACCTCAAACCGAGTATCGGTGGCCCCCTCATCTGTTATTACCCCTGTAGTAACACAGCCTTTAAAGTTCAGCTCTCTTAGCTGCTGACAAAGGGGGTCTGGGCGCTACCTACCGAGTTAGGGAATCTGTCCCTGTGAGGGACAGCCGGCTAACGTGACGCCGGCCCCGTGCGCCATCCCTCTCTCCACGTCTTACCTGTTCCTAAAGTAGTACTGATTTGCTACGAAGGTTGAGCGAGCCTGCAGCCTGGCTAAGGTGGCCATCGCCTCTGGGTCTGGGGTTTACCTCTGGTGTTACTCTTGGTCTCCTTGGCAACCGGGCTAAACCATCGGCCCGTCTCCGGGGGGGGCGCAGAGGCTCGACTTTTAGTTCACGCTTCTTTTCTGGCACCTTGCTTATGTTCAAAAATAATAGCAATAGACTTAGGAGTTTTTTTGTAGCAAAAAAGTATACTCTATCTGCCTGGATCTTTTCCGTGCGTGCACAGAGGCGACAAGAGGAAGGAGAAAGCAGCGGGGGAGGAGAACGAATGGTTGCTTCGGCCATCCGGTTTCCTCCTCCAGCCTGCTTCCGGAAGCTCATCTCAAAATGCTGAACTGCTCCTTCCAAGTAGCGGGTGCTTTAGTAGTTGGAGTCTGTTCTCGGGCCTGAGCCTCGAGGCCAGGCTCCTGGGTGTCGTTGATGTTCGGGGCCGCCGGGCGCCAACCGATCGGAGCTCCAGCCGCCCGGAACAGCTGGTGAGGCTGGCGGCCCAGGGGTTGGGCGATCTGGAAAGGGTGTGATGGCCGGAGGCCGCTGGACCTGGAAGGGAAGGGGGAGGGTGTTGGGATGAGTGTTGAAGACGTCTAGGCCTTTCTGTCCCTCGTGTCTGGAATGAACGCGATTTGAGGGAGGCATCGAGGTGTGTGCTAAAGCTTTGTGGGAGAATACAGTACACGTTTGCCGATTCCTTGTCCAGCATTTGGGGTATTTTAGGAGGCAAGTTCGTTGTAGTGCAGGAGCAGTTCATCTCTCCCCCCCTGATTCTTGACAGAACTAGGGAAGGGAATAATTTGTCTTGATGTAGGCCTTATCCCTCACTTCCCTTTTAACATTTACCTGATTATACCAAATGTGTTGGAAGATCAAATTCCTGAAATCTAGTTCAGTAGTGGAAGAGATGTCATTCACCCCTCTCATTTGGGTGGTGGGGGGGATGACCTTCCTGACCTTCCTGTTTCCTCCACCTTGAACTTCCAAATGAGATTGTGTTGAGTGTTCTTAAAGAAGTAATGGTGGTACTGAATTTGCAGTTTGACTGTGTCACTTGCATGCCCAATGCCACTTTACAATATATACTTTCACTTTTCAAAGTGCTTTGATAAGTTAACACACTTTATCCTTCTGACAGCCCTGTGATATCAGAATATCACAAGCACAGAATACCTGCGTCCCAAGGTCGCCCCACACATTTTGGATCTCTGTTTGAAAACTCTGTAATACCTCCCCATCCTTTTCTCCTGGGAGCATTCACAAGACAAGTAGTGAAACAGATAAGCAAATTTCCCACTGAAAATCCTCAGACAAGATATTTTGACTAGTCAGTGAAAAAATGTAGCTAAAAAGTATGTATTTGTTCCTAGATTCTGCAGAAAATGGAACATGGGAATTCTACTGGTCCATGATCTCAAAGAATTTCTTTCGTATCTATCACTGAAAAGTTAAAAGACTATCTTCCTCAAAATATTTTGAGTTGGATCTGATTATTTGTAGTTCATTTTGTAATTTTCCAGTGAGAAAAGTAAGGAGCACTTTATTTCTTAATTATTTATTTTAATAATTATTTTATTGACTTTATTTTAATTTCACCAGAGAGAGACAGAGTGAGAAAGAGAGAGAGTGAGAGAGAGCAAGCCACCAGGTCCTGGACTCAAATCACAGTTGGCCATGTGGGAGTCTAGCACCCTTAACCTGCCAACCTCATTAAGAAGCACTTTATTAATGAGCCATTTTTTAAATGGTATAATTTGCATAGAATAAAACCCATATTTCTTAAGTGCTTAATGTTATTAGTTTTGGCATTTACACATACTTGTGTAATCTCCACTCCAAATAAGGTATATGGCATTTCCCTCACCCTCGATCCCTTTCGAGGGTGTATCTCTTAATGTTTTACCATTCTTGTTAAGGGAGACAGACAAAATGTGTTATATAGATTAATGTGCTCTTGCTCTGGTGATACTGATTTGTAGGATAGGTGACTATTTTAAGACTATTACTTGACTCCATTCCATTACCGTCTACTTTCTTATATGGTTAAGTATCTCTTTATATTATAGAGAAACTTTCAGTTCTTTTAATTTTTTTAGAATTATTTATTTGAATTTATTTATTATTATTTCAAAATTTTATCTGTGAAGAGAGAGAGAAAGTAAGAAAGCAAGTTGCCATGTTTGGGATTTGAACCATGGTCTAGCACCTTAATCACCATGCCACCTGCTGGTGCACCTTTCAGTTCTTTATTTTTGTTAGCTTGTTTGTTTTTGAGAGAGTTTTGCCATAGAGTACACACACTCGCCAGAGAGACAGAGAGAAAGAAAGGCGGAAGTCCTCCTCCTCACCCCAGGGGATGACCACACCACAATCTCTTCTCATTCATTCTCCTCTTAGGATTTTGGGCACTCACGCATACGTGCCTGGTGTGAGTTTCAAGCTGCCAGGTCTGAGACTTGAACCACCGTTGGCCATGAGAGAGTCCCATGCCTTAACCACTATGCCACCTGCTGGTCCCCTTCAGTTCTCTTTTAAGAGCTTATCCTGTTTTCACTTGATTGCATTCATAGAACTCATCCTTTCTTATGGCACGAGTTAACAGCATACTACCTAGTTCTTAGTGTGGATGAAATTGTAAAATCATGTCTGATTTGTCATATTAAGTGTGCTCCAGAATACTGGAACCTTTATTTTCTAGTCGATATGCACACCTTCCCATTCATTCAAAATTTCTTAATGGTATTTTCAGTAATAAAACCTGAGTGCTACGGGAGATACTACTAAGTAAGTTTCTTGGTGCCAGGTTTTACATACATGTCATCTCATGTAAATCTTTTGCTCTAAGTTTATTATTCTTTGCACTTTAGATAAAAGTAACAGGCAAAGGCAGTTTAATTACCTTTCTTAAATGTCATATTTGCAGTATGATTCCAGTTTACTAGAGAATAAGATACAGTGTCTTAAAGAATAAACTAGAAAGTACATTCCTAGATTTGCTAGCCAACCTGAAATTCCTGATACATTCAACTCCCATCTTGACTTTTTAAAACCTTTCTCCAATATGGAGGCTAGTTTTTCAATTTGAAGGTATCAAGTGACGAACCATAGATGATTTCTTTATTGAACTGTGGTTTTCTATATATTATTGTTATGTGACCTTGCTTTTTAAAAAAAAAAAAAAAAAAAAACATTAAAAATTGTATTGACTCTGGACCTTTGTTTTTGCAGTTTCATTTTCATTTGGTATTCTGATTTTCTTTAGATCTGGAAAACTGCATAATGATAAATGTCAATAAATGTTTTTTTTTTTTTTTTTTTTTTTTTTTTTTTTTTTTTTTTAATGAGAGAGAGGGAGAAAATGTAGATGGTTTGATAGGTTTAGTTTATTGTGATCTTCCTGCTCCGGCCCCCAGTTAGCCAGTATTACAGTTGTGTGCCACCATGCCCGGCGTGTTTTGGTTGATCCAGGATGGGAACGTGAATCTCTCATGTGGTCCCAGTCTGATGCAGCAGCCCCTCTACTTGCGTCACCGTCACTAGGCTGATACTCATTTTTGAGTTCTTTTTGTTTGTTTTTTTTTATCTTGAGCTCAGTTTTGTACTGTTGATTTTGTTTGAGTCAGGTTTTCATTTCAACCATATTAAGAATCAGTGTAATTCGCTAGCACAATTTTAGGCAAATAGTTCATTTTAATATAACTTCCTAGCATCCCTATTTATGTCAAGCAGGAAACCGGTAAAACTGTCTTTGATAATTACTCTTCACATTTACTTAACTAAAAACTTAGATTGCTTGGCTTGTTCATGTAGCAGAAAGTTTGAAATCTGGAGAGTCTACAGTTTGTAGCCATATTTTTCTATTTTTTGACTCATTTAGTCATTCATTTGTTAATTCATCCAAAAGATAGACTTATTCATTCATTCATTCATTCTAAAAGAAACATGGAGAGAGAGAGAGAGAGAGAGAGAAGCAAATAGAGACAGAAGAACCCCCAGCAGTATCTTCATGCCTCAATCTATCCCCATTCCCAGACAGCAAAGATCTTAGCATGCATGCATGTGCCTGGTAGGCTCAAGGGAGGTCCCAAGATGTGAACCTAGGACCTTTCTCATATGAGTCCAGTTGCATTGCACTGGATTGCATTGCACTGCACCACTCTGTGTCCAACAGCATACATATTTTTAACATCTGTGTGCTAGGTACTTGTAATTAATAATTCAGTTGTCTTCATTCTCATTCCTCTTATAGGGATCCAGGATATATTACATATTCAACAATTATTTATTGAGCAGTTCCAATGTTTGAGCAATAATAAAAAAAAAGACTCATTTTCCACCTACTTCAAGTTTGACTAGAAGCACTTGCATATATGCAAGTTGACACTAAGTAGAATAAATAACTTAAATTCTAAATGTTTTATTTTCCTTGTTTTAGACTCTTGACTTTAAGTAGTTTTTCATTCAGTGGTTTACACTTTTGAAAGCAATGACATGATAAGGAAAGTTTTGAATGACTTCAGGTCACTAAATAACTAAGGAGTTTGCCATGTTAAATCACTAATTTAGAAAGTAAAATTTGATTTTTTCCTTAAAGCCAGTTATGGTTTGGTTTTCAACAAGTTGCCAGGGTAAGGAGGAAAGAAAACTTAATGCTAGTTCCTGTAGTGACTAAGGTGACAAAGAAGCAGCTGCCTACAGTCTCTACAGTTGAATACAGTTCAGTGGAACATTTATTTCCATTGAGGAAAATGAGTTTTCCTGTTTGGTGGAGAACCTTGTGACTCTTAACTGGGAAGGATTATTTTCTTTAATCTTTTCTCATTTATATCTGTATATTGTTAAGGTGGAAGTAGGACAGATATATGGCATTATTATTTTTTTAATTTGGGATTTTTAAAATTATTTTATTTTTTAGCTGCTGATTTAAGGAGTCAGCGAACTTTCTGAAATTGTAGGCAAAAATTTTGCAAATGTCTATTATTCTCCCTTTCACCAACATTAGAAAAGTTGAAAGCCTTTACTTTTACTATCATATTCTCGGAATTCAGTTTGCTTATGCCTTAAAAGCAGAATAATTTGTTATTTCAGTGATTGTTTTCTGGTACTTATGGGTAGAGATTGTTGAAAGATGAAATACCTCCTCCTGAAGTACCCCCACCCCCAGCTCACAAAATTCCTTCCAGGTACAAATTATGGCCATTTCCATTTTTAATGACTAGTAAATAGAATCAGAAGATAATTTGTCCAAGGTCTTGTGGCTAATGAATATAATAGAACTTAGCTACCAAATTTATAGCTTTAACTCCAAAGCTCATGTTATATGCAGTTTCCTCCTAGCCTTTATTTCCCCTAGACCATTCTATTTCATATTTATTGCATAGTGTTAATATAATGTTACAACAGAATAAGATAGTTTTCCCATCCCACCCCACCTTTTCAGAAAAAGAGATTCAGTTTACTTCTTATTAATGATTGAAATAAAATAGATAGGTTAAGGAATTTCTAAACTAGCGTGTTAACATTTAGCCTTGAGATTTTTCCTAGTTTCCTAAGATGCATTCCTAACCTCAGATATAGTCATGTGTGTTTTAACTACAGGAATAAGTTCTTAGAAACGCGTAGTTAGGCGATTTTTATCATTTTCATGAGTATCATAGACTGTACTCACACAAACCTAGATGGTATAAGAAACTATTAATATATATACACACCTAGGCTATATGATATAGCCTATATTATAATGTTTCTTATAGGACCACTGGGGTCCACTATTGACTGAATTGTCATTGTGTGATTCATGATTGTATATAAAAAGAGAAAAATTGAAGGCACAAGTCTCTTAATAGATTACTAGGTTGAGATAAGACTTTTAGATAGGTAATATTACCAATAAAGAAGGAAATTTATAAATTTCAATAAGCAGCAGAAATCTTGATTGAATAACTCTATAGATCATATTGTGTTCAATTATTCATGAAATTAGCCCTTGATGTGGCATTTTATGGTTCACCATTTGCATATTTAGTTACCCATTGTCATAGTCTACACTATTATGAATTCATTTTAATCTCAACTGTTTTTGGCTATTTGCTGTATTCTCTTAGAGTCAACTACCCATTTCCTATGATAAATAAAAGCTAGCATGATAGGGAAACATGTAATTCCAAGATTGACTTTTTTTCTTCAGTTTGTGAGTAGTCATTACATATATGCACCATCATAGTTCTTGACTAGTACTGTCTTGTACAGTGTTAAACACAATGAACTGTTATTTTAGACATTTTTTGTATCTAGAGTTAACTGTTCTCAAAAGATTTTGTTTTCAATTGAGTTCCAAATGAAGAGAAATTGCTTTTACAAATGTGGATATCAAAATCTCAAATTCGTGAAGTGGTACGTTCACTGAATTAACTATGATTCAAACTTAGCAACTGTGGATGTTCATTAACTCCTTATTTGTACAGAAAAGCACTGTATTTCTAGGTTTCTCTTTTAATAGAAAAGGTGTTATTTAAGAAAATATCTTTAGGTTTAAGTGTTTTAATACAGTGATCTTCTGATGCTTTAATATAAGGAATCTGGATAAGGTATAAAAAAGCTATTGATTATTTGTCTCAATGACTTTATTTCTGGAATACTAGTTGATACCAGTTTTATCTGAGAAATATTAGTGAAGAAGTTTAACATGAACTGACTGGTATATTACTGCCTCATCCACCGGGTTTTAGTTGGGATGGACTTGCAGACACATCTAGTCATTTGAAACTGAGGAGGAAAAATGTGATTTAAACTCTGAATAGCACAATAATTTTTTTTTTTTTTTAAGTTTTTGATATAGGGTCTGTGTATTCATTAGAGAAAGAGGAAGAGAGGAACAGTGAGAAATCACCCCTTGGGGAATGGCCACGCCACAATCCCTTCTCCTTCATTCTTTTAAGATTTGTGAACACACACACACATTCTTGGTATATCTTTCAAGTTCTAGGTCAGGTACTGGAGTCATAAAGTTGGCAGTATGGGATCCAGCAGCCTTAACCACCATGCCACTGGCTGGCCCTTAAAAAGCTTTTAAAAGTTTAGTTGGGCCAGCCCTATAGCCTGTGGTTAAGGGAACAGAATTTCATATAGCTAAACAAGGTTAGAATCGTAGCCCAGTGGTTTGAAAAAACACACAGGGCACGTTGCTTACTCACCTGCATACTCATAGTCCTGATGGGAAGGAAGACTTAAAGAGAAGGGATTATAATGTGATCATGCCCCATTGGAGGTTGCTTTCTTACCTTTTTCTGTTTTCTGTTGCTTTGGTGAACGTACATGCCCTTTGGCAATTCAAAAAATAATAATTTTTTGGTTTATAGTTGAGTGATATCATTGAGTAAACTGGATTATTCTAGTTCCAAAATTTTAATAAGTATTTTCTCTTCAGGGAAACATAAAATTGAGTAAGACTAATAGAGTTTTAATCAATTTTCAAAGAAATTTTGTCTTAGTAATTAGTAACCACTTATTAGTATAATTGGTTATATTTTGTTAAACTCTTATTAGCTATAGCAAACAATTTCAGTTGATTTTTTGTAAACAAATTAATTGAAGAATATAAGGTTTTAATAGATTGGAACAGATTTTCTAACTTTTTTCTAAGGTTGAGAGCATCACAATTTCTCTTCTAGAGTAAAGCACTAAGTTGTAACTTCCAAACTAAACTCCACTTTAAGTTGAATAACATATTCAAGCATTGAGTTAATTTAATGTTCTAATATTTTGAATTAGTCATTCACCCATTCATAAGAAGATGCTATCTTCAAGAAGTAAGTTACACTCCAACAATAAGAATCTTCTTTTAGAGAAAAGCTCTTTATTTTAATACATGTTAAAGTAGCTTCAACTGAATTTTTTTAAAGATACATATTCACACATAATAAGTCTTTCAGCCTACATAGAAAAGAACAAAACAATCATTGCATTAAGGGAAAACATGAAAGGCAATTATTAACATATAGTAAGAGAGAAAAGATCCATTTGCCTCATCAATATAGTCAGAATGGTACCTTTTGTTTTGCCTTAATTCTGATTCCTATGTGATACACATTTGTCTTAATCTAATGTGTTCCAAAACCTGAGTAATCTATTGAACCTTTATCCATATTATAGTCCTTATATGAAGAACTGAGAAAGAAAAATCCCTGTGACCCTCTTGAGTTCAGCAATATATGAATCATCATGTTTTTTAAAAAAATGTATCAATATTAGCTTGTTGTTTATATATTCAGAATGCCAAAGGAGTAGATCTGGAAAAGGCAAAGCCACTTTAATTGAAAGACAGTGCTATGTTACTTAATTGCTCACAGTGTATATTTTGGTAACTACTGCAGGGTTGGTTCTTGCACCTCAGTTCCTTTTACCAGCTCTACCACCCTGTGCCATGTGTTGATTCAGGTCTCTCACTACATTTTTTAGTCAAAACAATGTAATAGCCAACTGTTAGTGATTTGGCTTTTATATAGAAGCATATTATTATAAATATGACTCAGCAGTTAAAAGTACTACTACCCAGTGCTAACTCAATTATAAACAAAAATATCAGGTCCTTGGAAAAGTTATGACGTATTTTTGTATGTCTTTCTGTGCAAAAATGCATCATGACTTTTCTGATGACCCAGTACAAACTGGATACTGGAATTGTGTAGTTGTTCTTGGCTTTTGTTGGGTAGACTTTGGGGCTCTGGAACCAGATTGCTGGAGTTTGAATTTTGTCTTTACCACTTAGATGTGTCATATTGTGACAAGGATTGATGTCGATGTATTTCATTTACCACCTCATATAGGAATTGTGACAATAAAATGAGTTAATACATATAAAACACTTAGAAATGTACCTGGCACCTAAAGTACTCAAGTGTTAGAAGCCCCTATGTGTGCATCATACGTGTGTTCATTTTTGGGTTATTGATAAAGTTGAAAGTTGTAATAGAGAACTTATAGAAGGCTGAAATTATAGATGATAGAGACTGTAGTGACTATGGAGTCTGTCTAGACCAAGGGTTGACACACTACAGCTAGCGATCACCTGCTTTTATAAGTAAGTTTTATTAGAGCACAGTCACACTCTTATTTATGTGGTGCTTGTGGTCATTTTTGCAATGGTAAGTTGAAAGGTTGTGAGAGACCTAATAGCGTGCAAGTGTAAAATATTTACTATTCAGCCCTTTGCAGAAAACTGTGCCAACTCTTGCTATTGATGGTAGAAACTATGTCGTACTCTCTATATAGGACTGTTGAGAATATTTTGATTCTAGTTGCCTTTAGAACTCAATTTGAGAAATAATGGCCCATGGTCTTTATATGGAAGATGCATATCTTGGGACCTGGAGGTGGTGCAGTCCTAACATAATTAGCCTCACATGGGAGAGGTTCTTGGCTTATGCCCTGGGAACTCCTGAGCATGCTGGGCACACTCACACGGGCTCATGAGCTGGGGCTGCTGAGAAGGGATGGATGGCAGAGTGAAGACCTTATTGGCGATGCCCTTCCCCTCTTTTTCTCTCTCTAAAAAGATAAACTAATAACGAATGAAAAAAAAAGTAGAAGAACATCTGGTATACAGTTTAAGAAAGAAAGAAAGGTGCATATTTTGAATTATCTGTAATATTTAAAACATAAAATGAGATACCTAGGTTCTTTGTCACACCTACTAATTAATATATGATCTTAAGGAACTGCTTCAGAAAGGACTAGTATAATTTATATAAGATACTAGAGAATGTTGATGCTTATCCTTGCTGATAACTAGATAGTTTTCTTACTGATAATATAGTTTAGTGTTCTTAAAAAAAATCTAAGAAACTGCTTCAGAATGAATTAATGGTGGTCTCTTGTTGACCATTGAGGCTCCAGTTTAAATGTGAACATCATTACTGGTCCACTGAGTTTTAGGTTAGCATGGCCTAAATACATGCCTAGCATTTGGTTTTGTTTTTACCTATATAACAAATCTTGAAAGTACCTGTCTTTATGTCTGTCTCTTATATCATGGCAATGACTGGTAAGTAGAGGCGTTTGGACTTTCTTCTTTACTTAGAAATTACCAGACAAGGAAGGGACTGAGGAAGTTCTCTTTTTTTTAGGGAAACTGGCTCTAGGAAAAGGTTAGCAATACTCTAAGGGATAGTGATATGAGCAGAAAGAACTTTACCATAATTACACAGCAAAAGTATGAAAATAATGGGGCCTTTTATTGCTGATGTAATAATAATCTTTTTTTTAACGTTGCTTTTATGTATTTATTTATTCATTCATTTTAATTTGACTAGAGAGAGAGAGAGAAGGAAAGTGAGAAAGCAAGCCACCAGATCCAGGACTGGAACCACGGTCGGCCATGTGGGAGTGTCCAGCACCCTTAACCACCACACTACCTGCTGGTCCCTAATAATAATCTATCTTGAAGTAATTCCAATTTTTAATAAAATAACTTATACCAGAAAAAGAGATTTTCAAAAAACTGTCATAATTGAGTTGGAAAAGGAAATAACTTAGAGCATTTTGTAATGACTATTGATTTTAGTCGTATGTGGGGGCTAGCAGATGGCATAGCAGTTACGTTGCTGGACTCCCACTTGGCCAATGTGGTTCGAGTCCTGACAAGGTGGCTTGAAACTCAGGGTCAACCCATGTGCAAGAGTGTCCAAGATCCTGAGAGGAGAATTGAGACGTGGACACCTCCCCTGGGGGGGTGATTTCTCATTTTCCCTCTCATTGTCTCTTTCTCTCTCTCTCTTTGTGTCTCTCTCTCTCTCATATCCCAGGGAGGGATGTACCCTAAGGCAGAAACCTCTAAAAAAAATTTTTTTTCAGTCAAATGTGGAGTGAATTGTCTGCCACAGAAAACTAGTAATATGCTTGAGAGTGACTTTTTTCTCCCCCCCCCCCCCCCAACAAATTGAAGAGTTTACA
>NW_006159982.1:4203336-4279472 GCF_000334495.1 Tupaia belangeri chinensis | reverse complement strand
CCACCCCCCCAATAATTGTATGCATTTCAGTAGAACCATGGAGGAACTGGTTCATGATCTTGTCTCAGCTTTGGAGGAGAGTTCAGAGCAAGCTCGAGGAGGATTTGCTGAAACTGGAGACCATTCTCGAAGTATATCTTGCCCTCTGAAACGCCAGGCGAGGAAAAGAAGAGGGAGAAAACGGAGGTCTTATAATGCTCATCACCCTTGGGAGACTGGTCACTGTGTAAGTGAAGGCTCTGATTCCAGTTTAGAAGAACCAAGCAAGGACTACAGAGAAAACCATAATAATAATAAAAAAGACCATAGTGATTCTGATGACCAAATGTTAGTGGCAAAACGCAGACCATCATCAAACTTAAATAATAACGTTCGAGGGAAAAGACCTCTATGGTATGAGTCTGATTTTGCCATGGACAACCTGGGGAACAGAACTCTGCGCAGGAGGAGAAAGGTCAAACGCATGGCAGTCGACCTCCCACAGGATATCTCCAACAAAAGGACAATGACCCAGCCACCTGAAGGGTGTAGAGATCAGGACATGGACAATGATAGAGCTTACCAATATCAAGAATTTACCAAGAATAAAGTCAAAAAAAGGAAGTTGAAAGTAATTAAACCAGGACCAAAAGTCCAAGATGAAGGAGTAGTTTTAGAAAACGAGGAAATAAGCCAGACCAATAAGGATAAAATGGAGTATGAAGAACAGAAAGTCTCAGACGAGCTCATGAGTGAAAGGTGACTTTTATATTCTCTAAATAAATAAGAGTATTTGTCTCCAGTGTTTGTGCTTGAATGTGTTTTATATTTTAATTAATTCTGTTTTAAAATAATTATAAATTGTAATAATGATAGTGATATTACTGTTTAACTCTGGTTATATTTCCCTATAATTTATGATGTTTAGCACAAAGCAAAATTGCTTATTTGATTTACACAGTCTTTTGATTGTGTTATAATGACTTAATTTTCAGCTACAAAGAGAAAAGGAAATGGATTTTTCAGTGGGAAAATTGTACTTTTCAATAACAGCATGCTTGTAACTCTTAGAATTGGATATATAATTATTTATTTGTTTAATTATAGAGCTTTAGCTTTGGTGCTTTTTAGAGTGTCATGATTCATTAACCTGTTCTGATTCCTGAGGATCGCAAGTTTATGCTACTCTGACATGTGTGTGGCTTGACATTTTTAAAAGTCTGTAGCTTGCTAGGAATTCTGATCACTTATAAATTGTACAGCCCCAGTTATAGTCTAGAAACACCTGATTTTGTCATTAGACAAATGAGAGAAGCAATGATACTTTGGCAGTTACTCTAAACTGCCCATTCTAGGAAGCAGGTATACAATAATAATAATTGTTAAGTGCTATTTTGATGGCATTAAAAGGTAAGTAATCATTTTTCTTTTATACAGAACTGATGCTACTTGCAGAAAATGAAACGATGTTTACATTGTTTGTCCTTTTGGGTGTGTATCCTTAAAACTAAATGCCAAACTATGAGCCAGGAAAACCATTCTTTAAATATAGTTTGGGAAAATGTATTTGATTTTTAATTGGTAGGGTTGGGGTCATTGTAATCCTTTGGATTGTGAATTATAGTTCTAAATCTTTTCTTTGCTTATAAATATGATTATAGATATGAGTAGGACTTCGTAAGAGTTTATTGAATGTTTTACTAGACATGGTGAGTTTTTCATGTAACTTTTCTAAAGAAGTGAAATTTACTTAAGTTTAAAAATTGGTTTGAGAAGGCTTTGAAAAGTTCATGGTATCTGACCCCCACCCCCAAGAAAGTTGTCATCTTTATACAGAAATAAGAATGGTTTGTTCACTAATATTGGATCATCGTGACCAAGGACTACTCAATCTGACTTGAAAGTAATTCTCGTGCTCAATTGCTAGGAGGGAGAGTGTGTGGCAGTGAGATAGCACACTTACTTCTGGATTATTCACAACTAGATTACCTGTTTTCTGGATTGATTGTGCAAGTAAGCCCCTCCTTTTTTTTATTTTTATTTTTATTTTTTGTCTCCCTTTTATTGATCTGCTTCTTAGGATATCTACCCTGGAACGGAAATGAGATGAAACCCCCATCATTCATTTATTTTCATTGTAAAAATTATTTGAGTATCTGCTAGGTATAATCAGGCTACCCAGCAGTCAACAATCAGGTACAAAGTTTCAAAAAGGATGTTTTTTTCACTTTTGAATACATTAAATTTTTTTTTTCCTGATTTTAAATTTATCTATGTAATTATTTTCTGTTGCCTCTAAGAACTAGAAGGAAATTTATTTTGGGGAAGATCGCTAAATATTTAAGTTGTTTTCCTAACAAGATGAGTGATCTTTTTAAGACTACTTCCAGAGCTTTCTTACTAAAACGCTATGTATTATCCTTACAGCTGGTTTGTAACTAAGAACAACTTCACTCTCTGTTCTGTGTGTGTATAGGTCACATTTAACAAACATTTGATTAACGACTACGTACCATCACTGATGGCATCTGAATTAATAATGCAGCATCCTCTTAATCTGGAATTAGCAGACAGGCAAATGATGAATATGAAATGTGCTGAGCTGAAGGTACTAATAGAAGACTTCCAAAAGAAGCTATGCTTTAAAAGCAAGAACCAAGATTTATTCAGAAATTTAGGGAGTGAAGAGGAAAGAACTTGTACCCAGATATGGGTTGTGAAAGGAGTGTTGTGTATTTGAGGAAAAATATGTAGCTCCATATCATTATTACCAGACAGTAAAGGGGGAGCCGAGGCGACAATAGGCATTTCTTGAAAGCCTATGTGTTTTAGTGAGCAGTTTGGATTTCACTGTGCAGGCAGTGGGAAGCCAGTGAGAAACTTTTAGCAGTGAAGAAATTCAATTACGTTTACATTTTATTAAGATAACATGATTTTGCCAGCAGTGTTTCTTTACATTTGATTGACTGTCAGCTTATCCTTAAGTGGAAGGTGAATTATGGCTGTGACAGTAAAGGGGGAAAAAGAAGTTTGAGAGCAGTTTTAAGTTGGAATCAATGGGAGGCTGATTGAGAAAGAAGACTCTTACACATTGCCCAGGTTGCAGTCACTAAAAATTTAGGCAACAGGACCAGCAGATGGCCTAATGGTTATGCTGCTGGACACTTACATGGTGGATTGCAGTTCGAGTTCCAGACCCATCTGCTTGAAACTCATGCCAGGTACATGTGTTTGTATGTCCAAAGTCCCAAGAGGAAAATGTAGGAGAAGGGATTGCAGTGTGGCCATCCCCTCTGGGGGTGCGATTTCTTGCTTTCTGTCTCTTTGTCTCTCCTACGAGCGCATGCGTTCAATAGCCAAAATCTCTCTTAAAAACAAAAAAAATGAGGGAACAGACTGGGACAAGGGATTGGTATTCCTATGCATACATTTATTTGACAAAAAGTCATGGAATACATTGTCTTCTGAATATTGTACTATTAAAGTCATGCCAAAAATAGTAGGGATGGAAAGATGCCCTCGGAGATAAGCCATAATGACCATCAGCTGTTGGAAATGAAAAGCCTTACTTATTCTGATTTATTGAGTATAGTAGCAAGTACAAGATGTACATAGAGCAACCGACTGGCTATCAGTGAAGTGAAATTTAAATAGAGGAACGTGTACATCTGTAAAAAAAATACCTCAAAGTAGGACAAGGATTATTAAGAACTAAGAGCCGGTCTTAGGGAATTCTGATTTCCATGTCACTTTAAGAGAGTAGGTAGGTGGTGGGAAGAGAGAGGAAACAGGCATATTTGGAGGAAGAACATAAACAAGAAGACTAGAGATGGAGATGAGAAGAATTTAGATGACGATGTACCCATAGAAAGCCTTGGAATCTAAATTTAACCTAACACGTGGGGAAGTAGTTTCAGATAGAACACTTCTATGTGTTTATGTATGTGTGTATATTATAATTTTTTTGGAGAGATTATTGCTATAGGGTGCCTGGGTTAGCGAGACAGTGAGACAGAAAGCGAGAAACCACCCACCAGGGAGATGGCCACACCACAGTCCTTTCTCCCGCTCCATTCTCCTCTCAGGATTTCAGGCATGCACACAGACACTCCCAGTGTGAGTTTTAAGCCTCCAGGTCCAAGACTCGAACCGTGGTTGGCCATGTGGGAGTCCACTGACGTAACTATTACACCATCTGTTGGTCCCAATTTTTTTCTTTTGGAATAGTTTTAAATTTACAGAAAAGTTTCAGAGATTTCAGAGAGTTAGTATTAATCAGGTTTTTTCATACCTCTCACCTAGTTTCCCCTTTTGTAATATTTCGTATTACTATGCACAAGCTGTCAAAAATCAACAAAACAATCCTGATACATGTTTAAAAATACAGTCCATACTTTATTAAAACTTCTTTTTGCTTTTATTTAATGTCCTTTTTCTTTTACTTTTTAAAAATTTTGTTGAAATTTGGTGTAGGGTACACATGCTCACTGGACAGAGACAGAGAGAGAGAAAGTGAGAAAGCCCACCTCAGGGGGGCTGACCATGTTGCAGTCCCCTCTTCCATTCTCTCCTTGGGACTTGGGGCACACATGCAAACTCGTGCAGCGTTTTTCCTCAAGCCACTAGGTTCAGGACTTGATCTGCACTATTGGCCATGTGAGATCTAGCTGCCCTAACCACCACGCCACTCTGGTCTAATGTACTTTTTCTGTTCTAGGAGATCACATTACTTTTATTCAACCAGTTATTGTTTGAAAAGATGGACCTGGTTATATATAGAATAGATTAAAGAAGGAGGATAAATCTGAACTCAGAAGATAATTGTACCAAAAAAAAAAAAAAAAAGAGCAGTACATTGAGTCACAATCTTTTATCTGCAAATCTAAATTCTGGAAAGCCGTGCAAAACTATTGGGTTGTCAGAAAAGTCATCACACATTTTTACATAGAAAACCAAAAATACATCATGACTTTTCCAATGACCCAATAATGTATTTGTGGCCAGACTTAAACCTACTTGTATTTACTGTGGATATTCATTCATTTAATTGAAAAAGCATATTAATATATTAAGTGCTATCACAGACTCCTCTGAAGCATTTTAGTACATAGCATGTACTTTTCTAAAATTTGAATAATCCTGAATTTTAAAAAATATTTCTTCTTAGGGATTTCAGAAGAGGAATTATGACCTGAGAAATGTATAAGGTGTTCATTTGAGTTGTGTTGATGAGGACAAACAAGGAAGGGAAAAAGAGGGAAAAATCAATAGCAGTTTGGATAGGTGAATAACAAAGATAAAGTTTCTCAAATGTATTTATAACATCATTATGCATTGGAGAGCATATAGTAAATAAGAAAATAACAGATATGATGCTCTTAGAAAATACCATGTTCTTTCATTATTCATGTGTGATATAGGAAATTTTATCCATTCACTTAATTTGATGAAAATTAAAGAAGTTCTATTTTAGAACTTGGGAGATTGTGCTTCTTAATAAATTCCTTTTTTCTTTAATACTTATTATTAAAAATCAAGCAAAAGCTGAAAATGTTTTATATTCTGAAAATGTATGTAGATTAGATCTCATCTAAAATTTTGACCTTAAACTTCTCAATTTAAATATTGATATTTTAAGCCCCGTTGGTTGTGAAATTGTTTTCTAATAAGTCAGTCTGCAGAGTTCTACATGTTAATGGAAAATTATTTTAATTTAAAACGAAATCACCGTGGGCCATTTCTTGATTGGTTAAAAATAAGAATTATAGTATAAAGAAAATAGTTTAAAACTTCTAAAGACCATCATTCAAATTTCTCAGTAAGCCAAACTTTTCATTATATACCCTTGTTCTTGGGGTCTTTTCAAGTAAGCAGACTATTATATAAACATTGCCTCTTTTAAAGCTAACAGTGATAGTTTGCTCATGTTAGTCAAATATCTGTTATTTGTTTTCATTTGTATGTTGAATTTTACTGTGTATCATACTGCTGAACTGCTATGGAAAGGAAGGCGAGCATGTGTTATTTTTGTACACCTCCTGCTCAAAATTGGTAAAAATTCTTTTTTTTCCATAATGACCTTAACTTTGATTTAGTGGATTGTCACCATTGTAAACTTTCTTCTTCCCTGCGAAGTAATAAGAGTTGTTGTGAATTTTTAAGTAATATCTTTTCCAGAATATTTGCAAATGTGGTTATGAAAAGTAGTTTCATCCCAGGCCCTTGTATTTCATGTGCTGAAGAAAGGCTTGGCCTGCTTTTGATTGAGACTTTTCCCATTTTATTGAGCAGTGGTGTTCCAGGCTCAAGCCGAATTGCTCGGCATCAGAAAGGAGCAGTGAGCATTTGATGAAAGCAGATAATAAAATGCATCAATTGTGTCAGCACCTCATAGCAGTCACATCTGGCTTACTGTCAGGGTCCCATTAGATTCCTGTGGTTTTATGTGCCAAAAATAATATGCTCAGTAGTTAATGGAACCAGGATATTTGCAGTTTGATTAAAAAAAATCATCTTATTTTCTTTTAGATCTTGGTCAGGCTTAAGTTCCATCTCTGAGCTGCCATGTTTCTTTAAAATCTTACGACTGAGAGATCAGTTGTTCTTTTTGATCTGTTTCTTTCTTTTTCCTTGTTACAGTGATTCCAGCAGTCTCAGCAGCACTGATGCTGGTTTGTTTACCAATGATGAGGGAAGACAAGGTACTGAAATGCTGTTTTTATCCTCTCTTGGAAAAACATCTTTGTTTTAAAGTTGTGCTTATTACTGGTTATTTCATAAGCAGTAACTGCCTTCATTTACCCTGCTCACACAACTTAGTAAACTAGGATTTAGTATTGTAGCCAGATTTTTACATGCTATAGAGGGTGCCCTGTCTTCGTGACCTAAAGTAATCGATTATCTCCAAAAGCTCGTATGTGGAGCTAATAATATTAAGCAAGGATCATCTTCCTTGAGAAAGCGTTACGTCCCTCAGCCTTTTCTATTTTGTCTCCTTTAGCAAGTTCACAAGGCACTGGTTTTTATTCCCCACCTGATTCCAAATGTATTTAAAACTGTTTAAGCATTCATAAAGTGGATTTGCAAGTCATTTGTCATTTTTATTCAGCTGTGACATTTATTCATCCTATCCCGTTTGTAAGTAATTAGATGATTTTCATAAATTCAATATTGTAAACTGTTAAACAGAAATGTCTTACAACTTAGATGTTTTCCTTCTTTGAAACTTCCTGAAGCTTTTCACACTTTAACATGGCAGTATTTTAAAGCTATGAATAATAAGAAAACCTTGGTAAGAGGGTAAGATTAATCCTTAATCGGATTAATTTCATTTAGTCACATCTGCTTATGATTGTTCTCCTTTCACCCTCCATGCAAATCCTGAAATTAACCTAATACGTACAAATACTTAACCCTTTTTTTTTTTTCCTTAAGAATATACTAGAGGAAGACAATAAGTTCTAAGGGGAAAAATAATACATTTGTTGTTTTATTAGGTCGTTGGGAAAGTCATGATATATTTTTTTCTTTGTTTTTCGATGCAAAAATGTGTTGTGATTTTCCTGATGACCCAGTAATTACAAAGTATCAATGATGTTGTGAAACCAAAAGGACAAAATAACAGCTGCCAACACTTTTCTTTCTTGTTTTATTCATCCTCTTAGCAATAGGAGTAGCACGAATGAAGTGATCTTTTTCTTTTTTGCTTACTTATAAACCATTTTCCCCAACTAGGTCCTAACTTCTTAAAGACTATAGACTTTTTAAAATTGGGTTTTTGCTGAACTTAGACTCTCAAGGTGAAAAACTGGGTTAACTACCTTGAGAGTCTATCTAAAGTCTCTTTAAGGTATAAATATTTGTCCAAGTTTATGTTATAAATGTTGCCATTCCTAGTGAAATGAAATTAAAAACTTTTGTCAAACATAATTTTTTGAGGGGCTGACGGGACCAGGTAGTTAAAGGCACTAGACTCCCACATGGCTGACTATGGTTCAAATCCCGAACCTGGCAGCTTGCTTTCCCACTTTCCCTATCTCTGTATCACTCTCTGGTCAGATTAAATAATAATAATAATAATTGAAGTTAAATAAAAATAATTAACTTTTTGATAACCTATCAGTTTTTGAAAAGTGATAACCTATCAATCTTTGAAATGCATTGAGTGGTATAGAGTAAAATGCTAGCATGTATTGAGAGTGTACGGTATTTCATGTTGGTACTTTTCTTTGCATTCAATTTACTTTATCTTCTTATTTATTCTTAAAAACAATTCTATGTGCGCCCAGTTTCTTTAAATGAAGAAATTTATATTAATAGAGTTGAAATAACTTCCCTAATGTTACAGAACACTAGAATTCTGACTGGGTTGTCTGACTTCAGAACTCAAGTTCTTAATCAATAGCAATTTGAGTTGGCTTTTAAGAATTAAGTTGTATATCACATCAAAAATAAAATAACTTTAGTTTTCTTTTTTTCTTGGAGAGGATTTTGCTATAGGGCGCGTGCGCTCCCCAGACAGAGAGAGACGACAGAAAGCGAGAACTCCCCCCCCCCTCTATGGGGGATGGCCACGCCGCAATCCCTTCTCCTCTATTCTCCTCTCGGGATCTTGGGCACGCACGCACACGTGCCCAACATGAGATTAAAGCCACTGGGTCCAGGATGCAAACCACGGTTGACTACGTGGGAGTCCAGCGACATAGCCATTATGCTAACTGCTGGTCCCATAAGTTTAGTTTTCTATGATACCGTTTTCTCAGTGTGCTGTAAAATCTGGGCTAGTCAATTTTAAGTAAGTCCGTGTTTTTTCTTGTTTAACCCAATCTATGAAATTGAAACTTCCAGTATAAGTACTGATATTTAAGTGCTGTGAATGCTGCTTTTAAAAAATGATAAATTTTCTAATTCCTCAATTGAAACAGGCTTGTAACTCCAGTTTTCCAAATGACTTATTTTTGTACTTTTAATTTGAAATATCGCTGTTTCACATAAAAATCATTTTCTCTTTCCTTCTTTCCTCTTCTTTCTCTTGTCTCGAGAGAATTTTCCAATAACTCAATCTTCCTGTGCCAGTCCCCTACTGGGACTACAGGTGCACACCACCCACCCAGCTCCTTTCTAGACAGGGTCTCCCTACACATTTCAGGCCATTGTCGAACTTGTAATTGTCCTGCCTCAGTCTCTCTGTGTGGGATCCAGCTGCCTTTACCACCAGGCCATTGGCAAGCCTGTGTCTCTTTATATAGCTCTTTATAATTCCTTTTTTTAAAGTAACAAAATTAACTGATTTTTCTCCAAGAGCACATTTCATATGGAATTTTAAATTGAGTATTCACTATCTCATAGATATATTCATGGATGTTCCCAAAAGTCAGAATTACTGGGTAGTATTATCTTTTAAAAATATGCTTATATATTTAAATTAAATAAAAAAACAACAGGTTAAACTCTGTGAAATAAAATGTGTGTGTGTGTGTGTGTGTGTGTGTGTGTGTGTATACATCCTGCTATTGTAATCCAATACAGTTTCTTCATAAACTCTGTTGTATTGTCACTTTTCATTTAAAATCATCTTTTTCAAAACTATTTCTTAATGAACTTAATTGGATTAATTTCATTTAGACACATCTGTTCACGATTGTATCCCCTTTTATACTCCATACAAATCATGAAATTAAGCTAATTATGTACCATTATCAGCTGTAAAAAATGGGTTCCACAGTTTTATATCTTTTAATTCCTGGTAGGAAATTAAGGTTTGTTTTTTCTTAATGTGGAAAGGATAATAACTGAAATCCATTTCTTAAGCAAACTGTGGTATACAGTAAAAAGTTTTCTGTTATAAATTGTGTGTCAGTTGACTTATAAAATATAGGACCCTAAGTTAAGTTTGAAAAATAGGATAAACTTGAAAAGTAGGTAAATAGAAAATAATTGTGTAGTATAAGTATGTTCAGTGCAGTTCTTGGACATAGTTCCACTAGAAATTTAGTCCAAGTACTACAGTACTACATACTTAATGTTAAAAGTTAACGTTGTATTCTGACATTTACACTCCACTGCTATCTTGTATATTTTTAGTTGTATATTCAGATGACAGAACCTAATCTCTGTGTGTGCGGGGGGGTGGTTTGTATTTGCACAGGTGACGATGAGCAGAGCGACTGGTTCTACGAAAAAGAATCGGGTGGAGCATGTGGTATCACTGGAGTCGTGCCCTGGTGGGAAAAAGAAGATCCTACTGAGCTAGACAAAAACTTACCAGATCCTGTTTTTGAAAGTATTTTAACTGGTTCTTTCCCCCTTATGTCGCATCCGGGGAGAAGAGGTCAGTAGCACTATGTAACTGGTGCGACACTGGATTTAAGTCTAATCTAGGAATATTCATTGAGAGCATAGGCTAAAGCAGACAGTAAAAAGATTAAACACAAGATATCAGAGAGAAACACGTCCACTAATTCAGTTATGACATTTATTTTCCTTTCAAGTAGAAAACTTGACTTGCTTTCTTGTTGGGCCCCTCATGGAAATGCTGAAATGAGAGGAGGGTGAACTGGAAGAAAAGAAGCGTCCAGGATATATTGTAGTACTTAAAACTGGATAGTTAAAATGTTGACTGCATTAGTAACCAGCTAGGCATTATTTCTTTTCTTTTAACTGTGAGTTTTGCTTTTTCCCCAGTAGTAGGATGTTTATCCCCACTACCAACTTATTCTTAATTCTCCAGTGATAGGATCTTCTCCTATGCTCCAGTGATCATAGAATCACCTAAATTGAGTACTTTGATTTTCCAGGTTTCCAAGCTAGACTCAGTCGCCTTCATGGAATGCCTTCAAAGAATATTAAAAAATCTGGAGCGACTCCAGCTTCAATGGTAGGCATGCTTTTTTTGTTGAATTGTCATGTTTGGAAATGTTTCCATTTCTATGGAATAATAAGCCACATCCTCATCCTTTATTCATATTCTAATGTTATACTTAAAAATAATCCATTTTTTTGTAGGCTACAAACTGGACCAGTGAGATTCCCCTATAAACCAAATCTTCTAATGCTAATAAATTAGTTACGTTTTGATCATCTGGGGAATGGCATTCGAGGGAACCTGGCTCCTGTCCTCTTCCCTGGAGGAATATCATTGAAGTGAGAGCCTCTTTGATGAAAAGATGGGGCTGTTTTTGCTGGAGGACTGGTATTCTTCCTTTTAGTCAGAAGTGAACTGACTGGGGAGGCTTTCTAGGAAACTAGGTTGGCCCAGGGTGGACAGAAACTACTGTAAATTTTATATATTTTCCTCTTATGATTTTTTATATCAAATCAATTTGTGTATTACTTGCTTTGCCAACATGCTAAGAAAAGCTAGAAAATTTAAAACTTCCAATTCTAACCTAAGTATTCCTTCATGTTTATATTGTGATTGGTTAAGAATTTTTACTTGACTGTTGTAAATAAAAAACGTGATGCATTGACACTTATGGTTCATTTTTAGAGAAGTCTTATATAACCAGCATTATTTAAAATATTTGCATTTTACTCAGGGTATTTTAACAAGGGCTAAGCTGAGTAGTAGGTAGGGTTGATCATCTTTGCTGGAGTTTGTATTTTGTTCAGTTTCCTTTCCACTTGGATAATCTGCTCTGTATTGCAACCTCAATGTATTATATAGTATAGTTTTCATTGTAATGCACAAATCATCTTACTTCTCAATTATCTATGGTGGTAACTAGTCTGCACTAGTAAAATCATTTACTCTTATCTTTTGAAATACCTGCTTTGTCTGATACCTGAAACACGTCAAAATTATTATGTTGTCTTTGAGCTTAATGAAATCATGTGAAAGCTGGTTTAACAAATACTATGTGACTCTGAATCATATTGTCATGTTTGAAAGTGAGTGTTGCTTGTACATCCTTAGAGTGGCCGACCACATGTGTCACTGTGAGTGTCAAAAATACTTGCATGAGCTCATTTTCACCAAGCTGGGGGGAAAATGTAGCAGTTCTATTGATGGTGTAATTTAGACATTACACTAAGTTCAGGCCATGTGAGTTCTTCAAAATGATTATATTAAAATGATTAATATTTTTATTAAGTTGCAATAATTGATTAAAACAATGTGATTTAATATGTGTATTTTTATATTATTGTATGGATTGTTAATTGAGCATTTAATGGCTAACAAATATGATTGGAAAAGAAACTTGAAGTTGAAATTGCATTTACCTGAAGTTAATATAGTCTGAAAGAAGCCACCAAATATATTAAGCAGAAATATATAATGTCTCCTTTTCGATTGTTTGTCTAAACTGAGGAGATTAAAAATGAGGAAGTGCAACTTCGAGTTTCTTTTCCTTTGCATATTTAAAGTGATATTTAAAGGTATAATGATAATGTGGTGTTTGGTAATTTTAAGTAAGCTTTTGTGTGCTATGTCTTTGGAATGAAAAGTCTTGGTTTTTATCTGAACTACATAAGTGCTTTTATTTTATTTTGTATAATGACTGTCTTTTAGATCTGAATAAGTCACTTTGAAACCTTGGCCTGTGAACTTTGCCTTACTAATCATGAATCTAGATGAATGCCATCTAGTTCTTGGTTCAGTTTTACCTATTTTTATTTTTGGTTCACTGCTTGCTTGAGCATAGCTGGGATTTGTAGCCCATTTTCTAGGCTTATTGCAATCTCACTGTGGTATTTTATAGAAGCTATTACAACTGATAGGCGAGCTTCATGGTATTGATGATACATGGCTTAACCATACTAAAAACTGCCTTCCCTCTCTAAATTGTAAAAAGGTGATTAAGTTTCACTTGATGGAGATATACTATATATGTGTGTTTATCATGGAACTCGTGCATTAGGCCATGAACTGCTTTTCTGGTCTACATTTTTTGTATTCAGAATTTTACTGAAGACAATGGACTCCTTCAGGTTTTCTTTCTTTCAACCCCAAATTGTCCTTGTTTAGATTTTTCAGTACTGTAATTTTTTTTTCCAATAAAATCTCTGACTTGGGAAAGAAAGGTAAGAGTTCCAATTTGTATTTGTATTGTTCTAATTTCTATGCTAAGTTTTTGTTGTAGTTGCTCATACTCTCCATATTATATAAAAGTTGGTTTTAAAAAAATCATAATCTCATAATACAGTTATCTTTAAAGAATACCTGTGACATCTGGTAATAAATGAAATTTAACTACTTTACAGTTTTATACTGGAAAGCCAGATTGCTCTTAAAAGAGATTAATTCATTTTCTGAGTGAAGTTGAACTCATGTAACTTACAACCCATTAGATGGAATGGTACACCAAAGGATTTCTAGTTTTTTTAAAACAGATGAGTGATAATTGCACAGATACAATGACGTTTTATAGGAAAAAGGAAAATTGGAAGGAAATTATAGGAAAATCTTTTACTAAAGTATCAATGTAAATATTTTTAGGGGGAAAAGCTTTCATTTGGTTTGCAGTTTATTCTCCTTATTCACCATAGTTATGGTCTGTGAAGTCAACACTGCCACTGAGTTAGAGAATTCAGTGAGCCATTGTTCCTAAGGGAAAGTTAGGATTAGGTTCCTTCAAGCCTCTGGTCATAAACAGTCTTATCACCTGTTCAATACATAACCTTGTTTTATGTGTGTTTGTGTTTAAAGACATTTAATGTACTGGGGTGTCAGAAAAGTCATGACATTTATTTTATATTTTTCTATATAAAAATGCTTCATGACTTTTCCAACAACCAGTATATTGTTAATTCATTAAACTTACAGCCAACAGCACCATCAGGCTTTTTTGTACAAAGCTTATCTAACGTTTTTCTCTGTAGCACTCATCATAGCCTTCAACTAGCCAGCACTTCTCAGCGCTATTCTTAGAGGTCACTTAAAATATTGCAATCACCAACAAAAAGCACATAACAGCAACAACAACAACAAAAAAGTGGCATTAAATAGACCACAAAAGGGACTCTTATTTATATGTATAAAAACTGGAACAAGAAGGTAGAGTCGCTTTACTGACTCAGTTGGTAGTATGCGTTTTTTGATGTGCTATATTTGTCTTTGAATAACTGCAGAAGTTCTGTGAGTGTTGATTTTGTGGTTACACATAAATGTTAGCTAGTAGGCAAATTTGCAAATATAGTATCAAAGAGGAATGAGGATTTGACTATGTTTAGTTTTATAGAAAGCAAAGTGATATTGTAGAAAAGTTACAGAGTTGGAGGTCTGACCTGTGTGAACCCACTCTCTGGTTCTTTTTACATGTAATTACATTTTAAACTTCCTTTCTCCTTTTGTTAAGTAGTACCTTCTTTGCAGTGTATAGTCAAGTTTAAATGAGATTTTGTGTACATAATGAACCCAGCACCATCCCTGCACACTTGTAGTATATATTAAATGATAGTATTATAAGATATATTAAACACCATATAGCTGGTGACTTAAAGGATATTTGTCTTGGAGTCAAAATACAGAACTTTAGACGCTAAACTTTTCTAAAGTTCATATTTTTTTTATATAGTTTTGCCTTTACATTTAATATTTAAAGTTGTTTTATATGTTTCTTTTATACTTTATTTATATTTGAGCTGGCTCTTGTCTTTAATATGATCTGTGAGAAATAGTTTCTAATGAATTTTATATGGACAGTCACTGCACTAAATCTCACTACTAATTACAAACTGAAACACTCTAGATTCTTTTTCTGACTCTTCCCCCTCCAGTCATTAAGCTATTTATCCATACAGTAGAAGACCTACACTGCTTAGGTGGTTTGATTTAAAATAATCGTGTCCTTGTATAGAAGGAGTGAATGCAGAAAGAGTTCTGAGAATTTAATGTTGAGAGGAATTAGTACTGCTCTCCTACCATTAGGATGAAGCACCAGTTTATCGGAATCCAGAAAACCAGCCTCTTAGTTCCTGCTTTTAGGAGAATTAAACAAATGATCATTAATTCCAAGGGATATTCTGGAACCAGTGTCTAGGAGATTTAGCCTAAATCTCACATATTTCCAAAATTTGTGCAGGTCAGAATAATAATCCCCGGACTAACAATGCCAGGAGCAGTTTTGGGATACAGTACTTACAGATTGAATCCAAGTAGCCTTACATAGACACAGCATTCTATTTGGCTAAGACATTTCACTCCCAAGCATTCTAATTAATGTTTTCTGTCAGTGAGAAATTTTAAAAATCCTTTTTTATTTTGAGCTAATGGTCTTTCAACAGGCATTACATTAATGCGTCTACTGAAAGTTAACCTTCAAATTGTTGTCTGTGGAAAGATCAGAAAATAAATGCTTAACATACAGTAATTATAAGCCAGCACATGTATTACAGAAGAATTGTACATGAGATTATGGAGTTTGTTTTCTAATTGGGGCTGGCTCTATAAGCCTGGTGTTAAGGCAGCAGGATCCCACATGACCAATGGTGTGGTTTGAGTCTTGGATCCAGACCCTGAAAAATACACCAGGTGCACAGTCACATATGCCCAAAATCCTGAAGGGAAGGAGAGATGGAGGAAAAGGACTGCAGTGTGACCATTCTCCGTGGGGAGGGGTTACTTTTTCCTCTTCCACTTTCTGTCTTTCTAGTGAGTACACATGCCCTCTAGCACACAAACGCACAAATGTATAATTGTCTAAGTTCAGTTCATATGGAGTTGGTTTTTGCAGGATTAGAATAAGAATATTTACGGAAGTAGTAGGATTGGTTATTCTGCCAAAGAACATGAATCTGATTTAACTGACGTTTTATTTATATGTGTTTATCCAGTTTAAGTATCTGAAAAATTTGTGAACATTAACCTTTAAATTGTCATGCCATGCAAGTAAGCATACTGTTTACATTCACAATACAATAATCCTGGACATAATAATTTATATCTGTTCAGAATCTTGACTCTGTTTATTCTATAGAAGAAAAGGAATATTGTAGATATTTTCTTTTTCTGTGAAATCATAAACCAGGATTTCATAAGTGGCATTTCGATATATAGTCTGTGTGTCTTGTTCAATTTTTGTTTTATTCTTTTTTGGGGGAATACCAGAATAAGGACTATTTAGTCTGGTGTATAGTCTTTTACAATGGAAGGGCCATTAAAAATTGAGTCAATTTAAGTAATGGAACTACATAAATTTTTCTCTTATAGTAGCTTAAGAAGGGGAAATTTTACCATAGAAGCAAATTGATAATGATTTTAAAAATATATAACCTGTGCCCTCAACTGCAATTTGACCTTGTGCTGACTGGTTATCTGAATTTTTCCTTGGTATTCAGTTATAAATAACTGCTTAAATAAGGTGCTTAAATGCTTCGTTGTAACTCCTGTGAATTGACATTTGTTTTTATCCTTAAAGCATTTTGGAGTACTTTGGAGAATAAAAAAGAATGTATATTTATAATATTGCATTCTAAATATGTGTCCTTTTTACCTAATCTAGTCCTATGTCTATTAATTTAGTTTTTAATCTTATCTCAGCTTGAGATTCTGATTTCACATTAGAAATTAATACTTTTTTCTAAGAACTTATTTAGAGATAAAGCTAATTTTGTAGCATAGAGATGTAGAAATTAATACAATTCTTTTTTTTACAAAAGAGTTTGTTTTTTAAACGTGTTTTTGCCTTAAGGCGTGTGTGTTTGCCAGAGAAAGAGAGACAGTGAGAGGAAAAGTGAGAAATCACCTCCCTGGGGGGAATGGTCACACCGCAATCCCTTCTCCACATTCTTTCCCCAGGGATATAGGGCACATGTGCACATGTGCCTAGCATGAGTTTCAAGCGTCTGGGTCCGAGACTTCGAACTGTTGTTGTCCATGTGGAAGTCTTAGCAATATAACCGCTACAATATCCGCTGGCCCTACAAAAGACATTTAGTTTTTAAGAATTATTTATTTAATTTCATTTATTATTATTATTTTCAATGCACTGAGTGAGATGGGGAGGGGGAGGAATTTTTAGAAAGCAAGCCTCCAGGTCTGGAACTCAGACCTCAGTCAGCCCTGTGGGAGTCCAGCATCCCCAACCACCATGCCACTTGCTGGGCCTACAAAGGACATTTAATATTTTTTGTTTTATTTCACATTTTCTATTTTTAATATCATTTGTCCTTTTTGTTATATAAATTTAATATCTATAAAAGATATTTGAAGATATGAATTTAATATGTTTTCACTCATTTCCATTAAACAATATCAGTAGGAATACTGATATTCTTTTTTGTATTACACTTTATTGAAAGTGGGACATATATAGACAAATTTAAATAGTACAGATATAGTATATCTGTGTATTCAGCCAGCAGAATTTGAATGTTTTTGTTCTTCAAATTTTTTTTCTTCATATTTAGTTTTAAAAACCCCTTAGGAAAAATTGTGTAAACAGCTGATCACTCTGGATATTGTAATGTTACCACAATTGGTCTTAGGTTTTTTGCATATATTAAAAAAATGGTCTTTGTTTTTTGATGATTTAGTGTAAGAATTAGTTTGATGTTAAACGTCGTTCAGGTTTGTGATAACTTCAGAAATCTGGAACCTTGCACAGTGAACATTAGTAATGCTAGTACACACTTAACAGTGAAGCTTACTATGTAGCACTGTTTTGTGTGCTGTTTACACATTTAATTCATCTTATTAACATCTCTATAAAGTAGATTAACATTTACACTTTAAGTAGTTTGTTTTTTTCACTTTGGTAACGCCGAAATTAATACAATTTCGAAGTATATTCTCTACATAGAATGGTTTCCATTTCTGCTTATAAAATAGTGTTGGAAGTGTGAGTTATTTTGAAATACACACAAGCATTTTTTGCTGTCTTGAATGGAAAACACAATCAAACTTTGTGCCATAATAAATAGGGTAATTAAAATGGTTTAGTGCTTCCGTTAGATTAATCACTGGACTGAAGCCCTCATTTGGATTCTTCCCTTTGTATGTTTTTCAGAAAGCTTGTATTGAATAGCATCTTCTTGCTGATCTGTTGGATTATCCTGTTCTAGAACATCTGGAATGCTTTCCCACCCTCTATTTCAATCTGTTCTCTGCCCTGTAGGGTCACTCTAGCCCGTTCTGTGGTGCACCTTGTAGCTGTGCTATTGTTACCTTGATTCAGTCGTCTCTGTTTCTTAATGTAATTTGGGAGAAGTCTGGAAAGACCTCTTAGAGATAGAAAATCTTTTAGCTGAGATTTCAAGAATGAATTGGAGCTCACCAATTAATTGAGGATGAGAAGCAGCAGACAGAAAGACCTGGCTACGACTTAAGTGTGAGACAGCACGGAGTAGTCAGGAAACTCGAAATCCAGAATTGCTGAGGTACAAGGTATGCTTTTGTTGGAGGAGTATATAGCAGATGGCGGTTTGGCTGAAAAGATGGGCAGAAGTTAGAGCATTATGGACTTTGTGACCCATGGGACTGCATGTGAACCCATACAATCTCTGGGGGTTTAAAGTGATCAGATTTGTCACTTAAAAGATCACACAGACAGTATTATATAGGGTATTTTAGGTAGTTACAAGTGAAGACTTTATGTAGACTCTGCTCTCTGCATTGGTTCCTCTAGTGGGTAAGATCCATGGGCTGTATTGAACCCTTATATTTTACTAGACCTGATATTCTGTTCTACTTTGGGGGGCATTCTTTCATTAGACAAAGACTTACTTATGCTAGATATTCTAGAATCAGTAATGCTAGTTACTGTTCGAGGCTTTGGGTGTTACATGTGGTGACGAAGACAGACACAGACTCTCTTGGAGTTTACTTTTTTTTTTTTTTAAGAGAAGTTTTTGCTGTAGGGCTCGTGCACTCGCCAGAGAGACAGAGAAAGATATAGAGAGACAGAAAGCGAGAAATCACCCCCGGGGGGGATGGCCATGCCGCAATCCCTTCTCCTCCATTCTCCTCTCGGAATTTTGGGCATGCACACACATGCGCCCGGTGTGAGCTTAAGCCACTGGGTCCGGGACTCGAACCGCAGTTGACTACATGGGAGTCCAGCGACATAGCCATTACGCTAACTACTGGTCCTGGAGTTTACATTTTAGTGAATGAAAATAAACTTGGTAAGGTGTTTGGAGAGATTAAGTACTTAAAAATGGCCATGCAGAAAATTAAGAAGGGTAATGTGATAGAGAATTATAGGATATGCAGGTGATCGAAGAGAATGAGTTTCAGGTTATAATAATTCTAAGCTTTGACCATTCTAGTGTCTTTCTTCACTTGTTCTTGGAACAACATGGAGAAAAAAGCAAAGTTGTACATCACATTAACCTATGAATTGAAGAAGTTAGGATTGATTTTAGCTCTCTCATTCTTTTTTTTTTCTTTAAGAATTATTTATTTTATTAATATTATTATTTAACTTGCTATAGTTATCAGAGAGAGACAGAGGGGGAGAGAAAGAGGGAAAGCGAGAAAGCAAGCCACCAGGTCCAGGACTTGAATCATGGTCAGCCATGTGGGAGGTCCAGCGCCTTAAACCCATGCCAACTACTGTTCCCTCTCCGGATTCTTAACCAGGTTGACCAGGTTTTTAAATTCACAGTAGTGAAGCCGGAAAATGGCAGAAGAATGACACATTTGTTTACAAAATGTTTACTATTAAACATTCAAATGCTTTTGAAATTTCTTTCAAAAAAAAAAATTGCAAATGCAGATTCGCACTTTAGATTTCATGAAAAGTAAAAAGAAATCCAAAATACTATTTTAATGTGTTTGAGCTATTTAATATATCAGAACTTCCTTCCAGAGACTACCAGTATACCCTTCTTGCTCTCCTAGCTACTTAAATATTGTGCTTTGCAACCAGTCTTTATTACAGTTTTGACAATGCCTAAAATGATATGCTTTCTGCCTTTTATTTCTTTCATTTTAGTATTTGCATACAAATTCTTAGGTCATCCCTTTATTAGTAAAGAAATGGCTTATTTTAAATTAGACTTTTTGTTTTTTTGGGGGGGATGTCATCTATAGGCTTTTTAATGAATCTCTTTAAAAGCATTGAATTCGCAAACATACCAGGGTTTTAAAAATACTTCTTAGATAATGATAGTCATTTAGAGGCTTACCTTGTCTTTTGTATTCTATTAAACCTTTGAAATATATTCTAATGCTCTTATTTTAGAAATTAACACTGTTAATTGGCAGTCATTTGACTTCATAGATGGAGACTTGATACATTTTCCTACTTGTCCTTTAAAATGGTGGTGACTTTGCCAGAATCTCTCTGACTATTATGATGATGATGATGATGATTTTACCGAAAGGAAACAGGAATACTGCTAACATTTTACTTTCTAAGAAGCTTCAACTCTGGCTTTCCGTCTTTTATGTTGCTGATAGAATTATTCTGATGGTCTATAAAACTCAGTTTTCTAATTTGCCTTTAGATATGTCAGATACCTAATATCAGAAAAGTTCAAAATCAATGATGGGTAGAACACTTCCAAATAATATTTAACAAACGATTTCTATACTGAAGTCCCTCACAAATCCTCCAGCTGAAGGTCAATGTGAACTGAGAATTTCCAAAGAAATCATATCTATAGAAGGAGTTTCCTGTAATATAGTTCCCTATAACATAGTTTGTGAATACTAACTAGATATTTATTGCCATCATTCTAGCAAAGAGATTCTGATAAATAAGGGATACATTGATAAGCAGCCAACAGGTGCTTATTAATGTTTCAAGCCAATAAAACTTGTGAAATTTTTGTTGTTGCTAACCACAACTGTCTGAAATACTGAATAGTACCTAGTACTTAATAGCAGAATGAAATAGAATTTAAAATTTTTATTTTTCTTATTTTCCAGGTTTTTCCACAGGTCACGTGTGCTTGCCAGAGACAGAGTTAGAGAAAGGGAAAGTGGGAAATTTCTCCCCTTCAGGGGATGGCGACACTACAATCCCTTCTCCTCCATTCTTTTCTCAAGAATTTGGGTACACAGGCATGTGTGCACCCAGCATGATTTTCAAGATGCCTGGCCCCCATAAAGTAGAATTTTTGTATATTTATTTTTTGTTTACTGAAGGAGTAGTGACTTATGCTGTTAGCAATATTGTCTCTTCCTCTTAGAGATTCATATTTAAGTCTGATCATTGAGTATAGACAGTTTATCATTAGCATTCCAGATCATAATTCTGAACTTGCAGGAGTGATTGGGTTATAATGTAATTGTAGTCACATTTCATAATATGTACCTTGGGTCTAGCGGATGACACAGAGGTGAAGGCAGCTGGATCCCACATAACTGACTGTGCATTTGAATCTCAGTTCCCCTGCAGGGTGATTTTTCACTTTCTCTCTCACTCGCTGGGGATTGCATGCACCCTATAGCAAAACCTAAAAAAAAAATTAATAATATGTACTTTTTTTTGAGATCTTTCAGATTTCTGTTGATTTTAAGTATTTAGGCTAGAATGGTTATTACTTAGATTTTTTTCTCAGTTCATTTATGTATGTCCTTGATAGAAGCTTTTGATTTTTCGGTCACAAAGATATTTTAAGGCATTTTGTATCATTTGCTAGATTGATGAATAAATAGATGTTAGTTTGACTCTGGAATTCTTCGTCTTGTGTTTTCAGTCTAAGTTTTTTGGGTTAGCTGTATGCATATATAACGGAGGTTTATGATGTCTTTGTTATGCAAGAGACTAGACATCGGAATGAGTAAGACATGTCTTTATTTTCCACTACTTTACAGTTTATTTAGTAAAAATTAATTGGGAAATGTAGAGAGGAAAAACAAGACTAAACATTTGTTAAGAGAAGGATCTATCTTAAATGGTTTTTCATTCTTCACCATAAATTTTGATCTTATGCATTATCTTTGTCTTCCTCCACCCTTTCTGGGTCTAGACATACGTGAGTCTTGTCTCTGTCTTCCAAATCAGTGTGTTATGTTTACTGGAAAGTTCTGCCTCCTATCCTGAAAGAAAGAAAGAAAGGAAGGAAGAAAGAAAGAAAGAAAACTCATTATTTACAAAGTAGTAGAAGGGCCAGCAGCATGTACTATAATGCTTAAGCCACTGACTCCCACATGGCCAACCATGGTTCAAGTCCCAGACCTGGCTTCTCAGGGCATGTGTATGCATGCCCAAAATCCCAGGAGGAAAATGGAATAGTTAGGGATTGCAGCCTGGCCATCTCCCCTGGGGGATGATTTCTCGCTTTCCCTCTCGCGGCCTTTCTCTGTCTCTCCTCTCTGGCAAGCACACACACCCTATGGCAAAAACCTAAAAAAAAAAAAATTAGTAGATATACATTTTAAAATTAAAATAAAACAAAAAGTATCAGTGGAAGATCCTTCCCTATGATAAATCTCTCCCATTCAAATACAGCATCTGGTAGGTTTTACACTATAATAATATATTTAAGAGATCACAAATCAGATTTTCGTTCATTTGGTGGGCTGCATAATATCACATTATCGTGTATTATTAAACAATTTATTTTTCATACCAGCTTTTAGTTTTTATTAAACTAATATGAAAGCCCAGATATCTTTTGTTATTTTTAATTATAATGGCTAACATTTATTGAGTTCTTATTTGCCAGGTAGTATTCTCATCTCTTTGTATATGTTAATTCATTTAATGTTCACAAAAAAATCCAAGGAGTCAAATATTATTCTCCTCTCCATGTTATGGACTAGGAATCTGAGGGATAAGATGGTTTAAATGACTCGTTCAGGTCATAGCTAGTAGTTGGTGGTATTAAGTTTCAAACTGTAGCCCTGTGGCCCACTTCTGAAGATTTTACTATCACTTTATCCAGCTTTCCTTCTAGAGTAAAATACATATTTCCAATTAAATTTTTTAAAAATTGGATAGATCAAATGACCCTGTAAAATAGTATATCTCAGTCAGACATTTTAGTCAATTTTAGGAAGCTATTTGGGAAGTCATTCTCTGATTGGGTTATCAAATTAAATCTACTCAATTGTGAATGTATTCTCCATCTCTCTCTTATCAACTGGTCTGTCTTCCTTGCTCTTTCTCCCAAGTTACTTTTTCTCTCCTATCCTTTGGCACCTGCCATTTTTAGCTTATTAACTTCTTGCTAACGTTTAACTTTTTTCTTTCTCAAGGTTATAGAAAGTAAATTGTTATGTTGCCTGTCAGTTGAATTTTCTTTTTTACCATAAAAAAGTGATGACAACAATACTATTTGAATAGCATTTAAAATTTTTATAAAGAATACCTTTAAAGTCTTTTATTTGTCCTGTTGTGTAAATATTATAATAATCCCCATTGTATGGGTTTACAAACAAATTTTCAAAGAACTACCTATACTAAGGAGGATAAGGTTGTCTGTATTCCAATCCTTTAACAAATTAAAATTTTTCAGAAATGATTATTTTTTCATATTTTCAGCTGGAGCTACAGTGATTTGACTTTTTTGGATGAATATTGAAATGTGAGACTTGAAACTTGAATTTTTTTGTCAGCTTGTAAGACATTACTGGTTTTGGGTCCAGCAGATTGCATAATGGTTACATTGCTGGACTCTCACACAGTTGACTGTGTTCCAGTCCCGGACTCAGTGGCATAAAACTCATGCTGGGTGCATGTGCATACATGCCCAATATCCCAAGAGGAGAATGGAGGAGAAGGGATTGCGGTGTTGCATCCCCCCCACGAGGAGAAGGGATTGCAGTGTTGCATCCCCCCCCCTACCCCGAGGGGTGGTGGTGATTTTGGGCTTTCTGTCATTCTCTCTTTCTTGTGAGTGCACATGCCCTATAGCCAAAATCTCTCTTTAAAAAAAAAAACAAAAAGTGACCTGTTTTGAAAATTGATTGGGTTCTCATCTTGAACATAGATTCAGATTAGTTTACCCTTTTAAATGCTTACAAATTGTATTGATACAGACATTTTCATTTAAAACACAGATTTGACATCAGCCTTTTTCCTAATACCAGACCTATTCCCACCTCACTGATTTTACTTGCTCACATAATTTTTCAAAGCACTAGTCTATACCCTGCTTTTGGAATTGACTGCTTTTGGGAAATACCAGTTATTCTAACTCATTCCTAGATTCACCATAATCTGAGTCAACTTCTTTTCTCAACAAATTATTATAATTGTATGTTTGTTATTGAAATGCCTTTCCTTTCCATTGGAATGCCTCTAAAGATACTAGCTGTCTAGCTGACTGCATGAGTTTTCTTTTGTCCTATTTTTCCCAACATGTAACTCCCTGCTCTACACTGTAGCACTGTGAAGGGCAAGAAGGACAAAGCAGACACTTTATATAGGAAAAGGTACCTTTAGACACACACACACACACACACACACACACACACACACTCACTCCTCTGATTATTTCTGATAGTCCTTGATTTATTTACTCACTATGAGATAAACTTATTTTCACAACAGTTATAACCATGAATTTTGTTAAAAGTGAATGAAGATATGAATATGTATGAAAAAATAAGATGCTCTAACCATGGATATATGTATGGCATTACCATGTCTTGAGTGAATTACAGACTTTACTCATTTCTGGGCCATTTGTTTTATATATGGATTAAATATAGATAATTACTCATTTGACAGGTTCCTTTATTACTTTGATATATCTCAGAGTACCGCATGCAGTTATAGTGTGATTATTATAATAATTTGGATTCATTAATAGCCAAAATTAGCATTTCATATAAGTTAAATCTAAAAGTCAGAATTTGATTTTTGGTCAGTTTTACTTCTGGTGCTTATTTTAATTTAATAATAGAATACATTTTTTAAATGGAAATTTGTAATTATTTTTATTTGTTCAATATAAAAATATTTTGTCACTATTCTAAATTATAGTTGAAAATACTATTTTCTACAGGTGAATTATTTCATTTTGCTTATGTCTCACTTGTATGAAGAAGGTATGAGTGAAATTTATTTGTTCAGAGCAAATATGCATCACATAGATATACTAAGTTTAAAATTTATTTTTACCTGTATAGAGCGATTAGCCATGTACTGAGAGGCTAGATTTTCAGTAATTGTTTGCTATGTAATTTTGTCTTTCAATACTATATGGTTTAGATAGATACTAAATGGTTAAGCTGCTAAGAAGTTATTTGCACACTCATTCAGACTCATTACGTAAGGGAATAAAATTAGAATAGGTTCTAATCAAGAATCATGCTTTAGTCCCTATTTTTATTTTCTTTTGCTTTTCCATAAGGATTCCATGTTGCTGGTTCAAAGTGAACCTGCTCTTTTACCTACTCTTTCAGGTTAATGCAGTTCCTTAGGAAAGCAGATCTATCTATTCTGGCTATGTAATGCATTTTATTTAATTTTATAGTTTTTATGATATCATATATTAGAGATTGCCAAAAATATAGAAAAATTTTAGAGAACATTTTTGGATTTGATGGATTACCACTCTTGAAAGGGAAACAAAACACTAAATATTTCTAATCCCGCATTATTTACCGCATGGGTGGTTAAATGCTACTTTAAGCCTCATAAAATTAAAAGGGAGAAATCTGCCAACTGTAGCAGGAATTGGATTTAGGAAGAGTGGTACAGAGCCAAAATATTGCTACAGAATTAAATGTCAAAAATCTTCTTTAATAGTAGATATATAGTTCACAGTGCTTGGTTATGATTAATACATTTAATCTAAATCACTGAAAGTTGCACTCTCCTTTTCCATAAAATACAATAGGACACAAATCAGTTTTACTGTAGATGGATAACAATTGGAAAATAATGCATCTTCCCGCCCAATAAATTGTCAGTTATACCTTTTAACTAAAATCAATTCATCTTTCCAAAATTTATTGCAATTTCTAATAATAAATCTCCTCAAATGTTTATTCATTTGGTTTTTGATACATTTGTGCCACTTTTGCTATGGTCTAATGTTTTCTCTTTTGATTCATTGTAAATTAGAAAATCTATTTTGAGTCAATTTTCTAGTTAAGAAGTTAAAATCTATAACCTCACACGGTTTTCACTCTCCTTTGTACATTTTAATACCCTTGAACTTGAACTTAAATGTAATACAGTAAATTCTTTTCAGAAAGAGATAAAAAGACTTTTCAATGTAACTTCTTGAGTAAGGGCCAGATTCATAAAACAAGCACTTAAGAGGTTGTTAGATGATTGTTATCATAGATCCATTTTTGAATCAAAAGGGCAGGGATACATGGGGTTGTACTATCATTTTGGTACGAAGAAGAGGAAATACTCGTTTGAATTAGACTCAGATTTTGATCATAATGGGAGCCTGCTTTTATTTTCTATTGATTGAAATCCCCAAGTGGTATTAAAGGAAGAAGAATTAATCAGCTGTATTTCATTTATGTCTTTCACAAATGTTCCCCTTGTTAATCTCCAGGTATACATTTTTAAACTCTAAATATACATTTTCAGATTGTTCTTTAATATATCCCAAGTGTGATTGTATTGTGATTGGTCTTCCATACATCAGTCTCACTGGAGAGAGAGAGAGAGAGAGAGAAATCGCCCCTTAGGGTGCTACCTTGCCGCTGTCCCTTTTCTATTTCCTTTTGGGATTTTGAGCAGGCACACCCACTTCACCAGTGCGTTTTTCAAGCCTTTGGGTCTGAGACTCAAACCACCCTGTCTGCCATATGAGATCCAGCCACCGTAACCACCTCACTACCAGCTGGCCCTAGATTTTATTATTTAGGCCAACTACACACTGAAGAAAATAGATGTTTCTGGGGTTAAGGGCAGACATTAATTATAGGTCGTCTTCATTTTAAAATAGCCCTTTTTTAAGCTGATAACTTACAAATTCAATCCACACACGCACACACACACACACACACACGTGTATGTATGTATTTGCATGGCCCCTGAACACATTTGAACTTTGAATTTCTGGAGTAAATGAGTAACAGTAGCTCTTTTACATATATATACATATATACATACATGCATACAGATACACACATACACATATATGTATATATATGTATATATGTGAATAGAGATGGGTGTGTTTGCCAGAGAAAGGATAGTAAAAAACACCCTCCAATGAGACTTGGTCACATCCCGATCTTCTTTCTTCCATTTCTCCATCCTATTGGGATTTGGGACATACCTGACGTGTTTTTTAAGCCATAAAAGCCTGGATTTAAACCATAGTTAGCCATTTAAGATCCAGTTTCATGAACTACTAGGCTATGTGTGATTTTTTAAATATAAAACAGACTACTTTTTTGGGCTAAAAAACCAAAGTGATTTCTATATTTAAAAATTATAGGCTTTAATAAACTTAGCTATATGAAACACTTTAAAAGAATCCCTGATTTATGTAGGCTTACTAATTTGCTTTTCACATCCTATAAATATGAAAGTAAATCAGATCGTGCTCTTTTTAATAAAAAAGTGATAAAATGCTTATGGCTTTCTTTTAACATATTGATAATAGTTTTCACTAATATTCCTCTCTTTTTAATAAAAAAGTGATAAAATGCTTATGACTGTTTTTAAACATATTGATAATAGTTATCACTAATATTCCTCCGGTTATTTTATAAACACTGTTGATTCAGCATCAAGTTATTGCTAAGTGTTTAGGTTTTTTTTTTTTTTTCTATTTTTGTTATTAAGGAAGACTTTAACAATAATACCACACATGCCACCTTTGCCTAGTAGTATTCAGTTTTATGGGATAGTAAGTTTATCATATTCACCTTCCAAAAGATGACACTAAGATTTGGGAAAGAGAAGTGATGACATAACTGATAGGAGACAGAACAGCTAGGAGACAGATCCTGATTCCTGGTTCAGTATATGTTTCTATTTTCTCCTTCTGCCTCTTTGATTTTTCTAGTTTAATATGAATTCTTCCTAGAGATGGTAATTTCGTTACTGTTTCTAACCACAGCTTTCGTAATCGCGACAATAAATTTTACCATTTTGTAGCAAATGAACATTTTTTAGCAGTCCATGTGTATTTTCCCCAGTTCTCTAGTTCAGCCTGTCAGGCATTTACATAGCCTATTCTCCCTGTTTAAAGAATTTGTCCCCTACTTTTATTCATGCCGCTATCAAGTCTCCAACTTGAATGTGATCCTTGTGACTTTTTTGATTTCTGATTTAAATCTTTTTAGCTTTTCTTCTTTGTCTACTAAATAAAATAAACATTTCTTTTCTGTTCATTCTAGATCTTTGTCCTTATGATTTCAAATATTCTTTACATAATTGCAGCCTCATTCTCCCTGGTTGATACATCCTGAATGTTCCACACTTTGCGACTTCTGTCACTCTGCTTCTACTATTTTTACCCTTGAAAACATCATACTCCCTGTCAGTCTGAAAATCTTGTCTATTCATCAAGATGCTTCTTAGTTACAACCTCATCTGAAAACTTCCCGGCCAGAGGCATCTTTCCTCTCATTTTAAAGGCACCTATCTCTTCCATCATTTCATTCCTGATGGAACTGTTTCAGCCATTCTGATACAGTGCAGAAAGCATGGAACTAGAAATCAGACTAACTTTTCCCAGATCCATGATTTACTACCTGTGTGACCTTGGAGAAATAACTTCTTGAGCTTAAGTCTCCTCATCCCTAAAATAGGGATAATAAAAAAGAAGGTGAAATAATGTATGTAATAGGACTTTGTGAGCTGTAAAGGAGCTATTGTTATTCATTTACTCCAGGAATCCAAAGCTCAAATGCCTTCAGGGGCCATGCAGATAAGATACCTGTGAGAAGTACCTTCCTGAAGGGATGTATCAGCACTGAAGGAATTACATTCATTCACTAGCTGAAGGTGTTCAAATTAAAATCATTTAAGATACTATGATGGCCGAAGAAAGGAAAAGAGCAATTTACGGCCAAAAGCTGCTGCCCTCTTATCTATGTAATTTTCCTTACCTGAGCATAAACTGAGAAGTGTCATTGCATTTCCACAAAACATTGCATGTTGCAGGTAATAAATGAACTTAAGAAGGGTGGGTGAGTAAGTATATGATTTAAATGAGTAAGTGAAGTTTAAATGTATGACGTGGAAAACAGGATTTGCGTTTTAAGCTCTTTTTTTGGTCAGCAAGCAGGAGGTGTAGAAAAGACACCACGTGGATCATAGTTTCTGTTTTAGTCCTATAGCGAAAACTTTATGTGTGTATGCTATGCACAGTTTTGCCTTAACTCCTTTTCATATATAAAAGCACTATTTTATCTGTCCTTTTTGCCGTGGCAGGCTCTGGCAGGTTGAATAGAGCAGTAAGTTTGAGTCTAGTGCCTATTTCATCCTGTTGCTTTTCCTTCTGATCCTCGATAGTTGACTGAAGAAAGCCCTGGTGCTTGAGATTCAGTAATTCTGCACCCCCTCCCAACCCCGCATTGGAGAAATGGGCTGCTCATTTTCTCATCTTTACAGATTTAAACATCTTATTCAACATGTTAGAAGACACTTCTAAAACTTAGACTGATATAGAATTACTTCTTCAATCTTTAAAAGAAAGGCAATACAGACTTAGTTCAGTGGTAAAATAAAAACCAGAGATCTGGAAGACTGTATTTACATTGTTCTTTATATTTTTCTCATGTTTGCCAGAGAAATGACAATTCCTGAAGTTACTGTGTGAAAGCTCCTGCCAAATAACCTTGGGTGACCAAAACCAATGTGCCATTTTGCAGAAGTCAGACAGAAGCTCAATTACAGTACAAGTAGAAACTTGACTATATAGATTGAGCACCTTGATCTGAAAATCTGAAATCTGAAATGCCCTAAAATCTGAAACTTTTTGAATATCTAGATGACATCTAACCTCCTGTGACAGTTAGCAGTTAAAACTGCGAACATGAAATTATTATGTAAAACCATCTTCAGGCCATATATTAGATGTATACGAAACATAAATGAATTTCATGTCTTGATTCAGGACCCTTCCCAAAGAGACCTTTTTATGTATATACATATAGTCCAAAATCTGAAAGAATTTGAAACACTTTTGGTTCTAAGCATTTCAGAGAAGGGATACTCAATTTGTATTAGATTAGTCGAATACAAACAAACGAAAACTTTATTAATTCAACATGTATTATCCAAGATACTGTGTTCTCATAAAGAAACAGAGATAAACTCTTTTTTTTTTTTTTGGAGAAATTTTTGCTATAGGGCGCGTGCGCTCGCCAGACAGACAGAGACATAGAGACGGAAAGCGAGAAATCACCCCCCAGGGGGGATGGTCACCCCGTAATCCCTTCTCCTCCATTCTCCTCTCGGGATCTTGGGCACGAATGCACATGCGCCCTGCGTGAGTTTTAAGCCACCGGGTCCGGGACGCAAACTGCGGTCGACTACGTGGGAGCCCAGCGACATAGCAATTACTCTAACTGCTGGTTCCCCAGAGATAAATTCTTAACCTCACCTAACTTCACTCAAATATCTAAGAAGGAAAGAATGTCTCTTGTAAGAGGGACAATTATTAAGACAAAAACCATTAAACCATTGCTCAGCAAGTTTACCTGGCACAAAATTATTTCAAACAAAGTTCCTTGAAGTTCTTTTCCTATTTTCCTAGCTTTTGAAATTTAGAGCATTTTTGTGCTTATCAAGTAACTAGTTCTATTTAGTCTTTTCACTAGACTAAATAATATTCCTTATTTGTAAATACTGAGCTCTTCAGCGATCGATATGTGTACATACACACACATATCTCACACCTATATATAATACTGAACTCTTCAAATATATATATCTGTCTATCTCTATATAAATCACAACATTATATACATATTGTTTGGAGATATTTAGGGAGACTGGATGTCTTTCATTCATCCAGTTTAGGAAACATTTATTAAACATTAATTAGCAAATATTCATGGAGCACCTTTTTTTGTGCCAGGTATCATTCCACCTGCCTGGGATGTATCAGCAAGTAAAGACAGACAGATAAAAATCCCTGTCTCTGACCTTGTATTTCAGGAGGCAGTCAGTGCCTCTTATATGTCAGGCAGTTAGCTAGGTATGGAATACACAAAACCAAACCGAAGGTGTTTCTGCTCTAGCTCTTAGATGAGCTTATACTTGGGGACCAGCAGGTGGCATAGTGGTTAAGACGCTGGACACTTCCACATGGCTGACAAGGGTTCAAGTCCTGGACCTGGTAGCTTGCTTCCTCACTTTCCCTCTCTCTCTCCCTCTCTCTGTCTCCGACTCTCTCTGGTCAAATTGAAATGAATGAATGAATAAATAAAATTATTCTTAAAAAAAAAGAGCTTACATTCTAATTATAGGGATAGATATAGAGAATTAAAGCTTAAAGGCAAGCATTATGAAAGAGGTGCTAACACAGAGGTGAAGGGGGAGTTTTACTCTACTTTTGGAGAACAGAAAAGAGGTGACATTAAGGGAGTACTGAAAGATGATTTAGAGTTGTCAAGGTGAGACACGTAGACAAGACGGATTTTCCTTGAGATGTGGGAATCTTGTGCCATTTATTCTCTTATCTTTAGAGATTTAAATATGTCTCATCCAGTGTGTTAGAAGCCATTTTTAAAACTTATATTTAGGTACAATTAATTCTTTGATTTTAAAGGAAATAATGTAGACCTAGTTCAAGAGTAAAATGAAAACCAAAGACCCATATTACTCTAATATGTCTACACGATTTATTTCCTTTAACTGTTCCTCTGTCTCTTTGTCTTCTTGCCTATTATACTGGCTTTCTTTTTTTTCTGCTTCTTAGATATTGACCTTCTCATGTTTTTTCCTTGGTTTTGTTTTCATTTTTAATTTGTCACAGGGTGCATGCACTTGCCAGAAAGCAATAGAGAGAGGAGAGGGAGAAACACCCCCCATGGGGCATGGTCATACCACCATCCCTTCTCCTCCATTTCTTCACCCTATCAGGCTTTTGGGCATGTGCACACTCATGCTGGTGTGTTTTTCAAGCCTCCAGGGCCAGGATTTAAACTGCATAGATAGCCGTGGAGGATTCATCTCCCTCAACCACCAGACTAGAGGGCTGGTCCAGTTTTTGTTTTTAGTTAGGTTTTTTTCTGTCTATATATTTTTTATTTTGCTCTAGTGGGTTTGAATTTTTACCTCTATGCACAAGTCAACTACAATCAATCTTTATTTTAACCCCATGTACCCTCTAGCCTTAGTATTTTTCCCATCCTAATACACCTGAGAGATAACAACTTATTACCCCATTGTAGTGATACACTCAATTCATTCATATATATATATATATGCATATACACACATATACATACATTATATACACACATATACGTATATACATAGAGAGTGTGTGTGTGCACACACACACACACACACACACACACACAAGAGACTATGTATGTGCTCATTCATGAGAGAGAGAGAGAATAGCCTTCAATGGATCATGGTCATGCCACAACCTCTTTTTCTCCATTTCTCTATCCTGTCAGGATTTGGGGTATGTCTACATATATACCTGACATGTTTTTCAAGCCATGAGGGCCAGGACTTGAACCATAGTTAGCCACTTGGGATTCGATTGTCTATGCACAGGGCTTAGCCACTGTGCTACAGTTTTGGCCCTTAGTTAGCAACTCTCTACCATGGGAAGAGGTCATAGCTTATTAATCTTGCTGATGTCATCATAGGAAAATGCATATATAGTCTGAAAATCCCATCAGGGTAATTCTGGTATATGACCTGTGATCATAGCCATTCTCATCTTAATCTCTGCCTGTCCTTCACCCTATTATGAATCAGTATTCTACCTTCTAAACATTTCAGCTTCTTTCTAGCCATCTCCATCAGCATCTCACTATGGTGACTGGGCTCAATACTCTGGTTATTTCTTCTTTTCTCTTTTATAGTATCTTTTCTTGAAGAAGGTATAGGTTACATAAATAAACAGTACTTTATTTTGTCTATATTTAAAATGGAAATAATTTCTGAGTCTAAGAACCTAAAGGGATTGAGATTTACTTTATACCAGGACACTTGGTAAGAGCTAGAAGCTTAAGTTGATACTTTTTTTTTTTTTTTTAAGATAGGATCTTACTGTGTTGTCCAGGCCCAGCCTCAAGCTCACAATCTTCTTGCCTCAGCTTCCCTTAGTCTGTGGGATTACAAGCACATACTTCTGTAACTGGCAACTAGGTTGGACTGGGGGATCCAGCCTGGGTCTTCCTATGGTCTCAGCCTGTGGAGCACAGCATCTTAGCAGAGCACATCACTGTGACTGGGGCTGTTCCTACTCTCTAGTCACTAGAGATATATAGACTGACGCCCAGCTAAGAGGAGTTGTAAATACTGTAATGGATACGTAAGCTATTATAGTTACACTGTTGGGTCTAGAATAAAAAGAATGGTCACTTCTATTAGAGGATATCACTGAAGGCATTTGAGTTGTGCTTTGGGTTAGTTAGGTTTTTTTCCACAAAGACCATAAGGAATGGTAATATTATATGATAGAAAGACCAAAAGATAACTGACTTAGAAGAGCTAGGTTTGTGTTGCCACTTATTACATGATCTGAGGCGAAGTGACTTTCTTAACTCCCTTGTCTTTTAATTACCTTCCTTATATGACCTTCCTTTCCTTGATAACATTTAGCACACTCTGGAATTGCCTCCTTTTCTTGTCTAGTGTCTCCAACTGCTAGAATAGATGATAAACTTCTGGAGGGCAGAGGCTGTTCCTGTTCTATTCACCTGTATTCTCAGTGTCTAGAATAGTATTTGATGCACAATAGGAACTTAATATGTTTAGTTAGACTATTAAATGAATGATTACAGAGATCTTTGCAGATACTCCCTTTGTTGGTAGAACAGAGGTCATCTGATTCTTTTGGATTGTCTGAAAAGTCGTGATGCATTTTTGCATAGAAAAAATACGTATTTCCTGACAAGCCAGTATTCTAGTACTTAAATTCAGCGTAATTGAAGATAAAAATTTGAAAAACTCTGGGGTAGTTTAAGAAATATTGAGTACTCAAGTGTGTTAAATTAACTATGGTATGTGGATAATGTCAGTAAAGAGTCCTATAAGAGAAGTTTGTGCCTGATTGTGAAGGTATTTGAGGGGATTACTGAGGAACTGGAGCTGTTCCCTTTTGGGAATCACTAAGGACTTTTGGTTACGAGTAACATCAGAATATTTAGGACATAGAAATCTGGAAGAATGTGAAGGACAGATTATTAAAGGGAGAGAGGGAATTAGGGAAAGATGGAATTAGAGGCAGAGGCTTTGCCAAAACTTAACAGTTCGGATTTCTGTATATTAATGATAACATCATCTCCCGCTCATCAATCTAGAAAGCTTAAATTGGACCAACTAGTGGCGTAGTGGTTAAGGTGAGTAGATCCCACATGGCTGACCCCATGGTTGGAGTCCAGACCCAGTGACTTGAGAAGCATGTCAGGCTTGTGTGCTGGAATGCCCAAAATCCCCAAAGGAAGGAATGATAGAGGAGAAGGGAATATAGCATGACCATTCTCCATGGGCCTTTCTCGCTTTACCTGTCTCTCTTTCTCTCTCTCTAGTGTGCACATATACCCTCTGGCAAAAGAAAGGAAAAAACTTAGGTTTTACTCCTGCTATAAAGGAAAGAATGTTAGGCTACTAAAGGATGCAGATCTGAAGATAAGTTTGAAATAGTCTATTCAGTGTTCAGTGTCAGGTATTCAACTGGAAAATTCAATCCACTGTTTTATCATTTACTATGATGCGAGTATTCATGATACCTATCTAATAGACTAGCTGTGAAGATTAAAGAATGTTAGTCATTATGCTAAAAATATTTCTGCTCCTTTTCGTTCTTTAATTAGTTGACAGATCCTGAGCAGTTTTTCTGTGCTACTGCTGAAAGCATCTTGCTTTTTCTATTTCTTCTGCCTCTGTTTTAGTCCAGTCCCTTATTAACTCTGTATGTGTCACAATGGCCTTATCATTAGTATCTCACCTCCTAATTCCACACTACTGTTCAGGCAGCATGTTATTCTTATGGTGATCTTCCTAAAACATGGTTCCGTTTATACTCTGTAATGTACTTATTCAAAGATTTTCATTGGTCCCATTTGCCTGCTGGCTCTCAAACTCTGTGTACTTTGGTCAATGCTTTGCTTTTGACCTTAGGTATCCGTACTTTAAGGGTTAAACTTGCATTTCTAAGCGATTCTTTTATAAACAGTGAAAGGGGGAAGGAGTAGTCCATGGTCAAATTTGTCTGGGAAACATCAGATTAAAGATTTCATGTAGGTTTCTGAAATTTAGGACTCTAATGTCTTTTAATAAGAACTTTTACAAAGAAATGTGATTTGTGATATTTCTGAACGGAACTCATCTTCTGGCCCTTCTCCTTTACTCGAGAACCAATTTCGGGAACTCTCTCATCTTGGGAAATGCTGTGAGGAGCATGTGTAGAGGTAGAATGTTTAGATTTCCATCCTGTTTCTGCTAATAACTAGCTAGCTATCAGAGGTAAATTGATCCGAGGGTCAGAAAACCACCCAATCTTACAGATTCTCTATTTTCTTTTTTACTTTTACCATAAAATATGAATGCTTTAGCTAAAAGGGAATTTCTTAAACACATCCTTTGAAAAAGGTGAAATAGGTCCAACTGCAGTGATGCAAGTGCTAGGCGTTGCTACACCACTTTGGGGCCATATAGGAGTCCCAGGTTCAGATTCCAGATGAACCTCAACAGGCAGGTGCTGTAGAGCGCACCTGTAATCCCAAGCTAACTGGGAGATTGGGGCAGAGTAGTACAGTGACAAGATCCTACCAAAAATACCCATCTCTCTCTCTCTCTCTCCACTTTTCATGCACATTCTCATTAAAAACTTAAAAAGTGGGACTGGCAGATGGCGTAATCCTTAATGTTGCTAGACTCCCACGTAGTCAACCATAGTTCGAGTCCCAGACCTGGCAGCTTAAAACTCATGCCCCGTGCTTGTGCATTTGTGCCTAAGATCTGGAGAAAATAGAGAAGAAGGGATTGTGGTGTGGCCCTCTCCCCTAGAGGTAATTTCTCACTTTCTTTCTGACTTTCTCTGTCTCTCTGGTGAGCTCATGTGCCGATAGTAAAAATTTCTCACTTAAAAAAAACTAAGTAAAATATTGTATACATAAAAACAATGCGTGTATACACATATATAGATGTATGTGTATATATGTAATATATAAGGTGTAAATGCATATGTATTACACATATACTTGCATTTTCATTTTTAAGAAAAATCATGTTTATATTAATATTTTTCTACTTTAAGGCTTAAGAGATAGTACATTTTCAGTCCCTTTAAAATGCTCTTAGATTTCATCATTTCTGCCAGGCATAATACTATCAAGAATTTCATTTTATTCACATCTTTGCTTTTATTGATAGCTTTATGTTTGTTTTTTAATACATAGTTTTATATGTAGTTGTGATCCCTTAATAGTACCACTTTAGGTATTTGAATTATTTCTATATTTTAGCTATTATAAACATTGCTGCTATTCTTGTCTATGTCACCAGATTCACTTTTTACCAATCGATAGTAAAATGCATTAAAAATGGATATAGTCATGCTGTGAAATTCAGTAGAGCAATGAACTGTGATTGTAAACATCTTCATGGATGAATCTCAGGAAAAAACATTTAGGGGAAGAAAAGCTAGTTACAGAAGAAAACACATTATAGGATCCCATCTATATAATAATGTCCTTTGGGACCAGCAGATGGCGTAATGGTTATATCGCTGGTCTCTCACATAGTCGACTGCAGTTTGAGTCCTGGACTTAATGGCTTAAAACTCACACTGGGTGCTTGTGTGTCTGAAATACAGAGGGGAGAATGGAGGAGAAGGGATTGTGGCATGGCCATCTCTCCTGGGGGGTGATTTCTCTTTTTCTGCCTCGCTCTCTGCCTGTCTGGTGAGCACACATGCCCTATAACAAAAATCTCTCTTTAAATTAATAATGTTTTCTGTGTTTATTGTGTACTGTATTAATATATCTACCTGCAACTTTATATTCTCCTGGTATTATTTTTTTCATCTTTGTACTTTTATTTTTCCAAACTTTTTTTGTTCTTCTTGTTTTAGATGTACCTCGTAGGTATATCTTTTATAAACAGCATATGGTTGGATTTCAAGAAACTTACCATGGTCATTTCTATCATATAACTACGGATTTTACATTTTTATTTAGTGTAATTTCTGATATCTATAGACTTGTTTATACCATCTATTGTAATGTTTATATTTTCTACCCTTTTAAAAGTTTTTATTCCCCACTATTGATTTTTTTTTGTTGCTGTCTTTCCCCCCTTTTTCAGTTTTAATACCTTCTTCCAATCTACTAATTTGGAAGATAGGTAGCTGGTTTGTTTGCTTGCTTCCATCCCTTCTGATTTCAAAAACCTACTTTTAATGTTTAAACCTCTCTTGAATAATGCAGTGTAAGGATTGTAGAATGCTAATTCTGACCCCTCTTTTCAAATTTATAACATTCACTTGCTTTCTAATTTTTAAGTTTTGTAACCCTATAGTGATTTGTTGTTATTAATGCATAGCATTTATTTAGATCTATAAGGTTTACCAGATTCTTTCTCACAATTTTAGCTTATTTTTGGAGTTTCCTTACAGGATCGTTTTTCTTCTTCTAGTATGTTCTTAGGTCTTTTAGTGAAATTCGTTTTTGTTGTTTTTCAAGAGAGATTTTTGCTATAGGGTACATGTACTCATTCAAGAGACAGGAAGGCCGAAAGGGAGAAATCACCCCCTAAGGGGGTGGCCATGAAGATTTTTGCTATAGGGTGCATGTACTCATTCAAGAGACAGGAAGACCGAAAGGGAGAAATCACCCCCTAAGGGGGTGGCCATGACACAGTCCTTTCTCCTCCATTCTCCTCTCATGATTTCGGCCACACATACTTACACACCCGGCATGAGTTTAAGCCACTGGGGCTGGAACTCAAACTGTGGTCAACTCTGTGGAAGACCAGCGATGTAACCGTTATGCCATCTGCTGGCCCCCTTTTAAGGAAATTCTGAAGCTGTCAAATATTCTGTTTTTAATCTGAAACTGAATTTATTTCACCCTTCTTTATAAATAATAAGTTTGCAGTTATATAATTTTGGATTAAATGATTATTTTCAACACTTAGAAGGTACTCTTATTGTTTTCTGGTATTCATTGTTGCTATAAGAAATCTGTTTTCAGACTAATGAGATATAATGTATTTTATTTCTTCCCTAACTGCTTCATGAAAAAAAGAAATTATGTCTTTGTTATTCTGTTATTTCACAGCAGTATGTAGAAGTGTGAATTTATCTTGCCTGTTTTATGTTGTTCTCCCTATATCTGAGAATTCTTAATCAATTATTTAAAAAATTTCTGTCCTTATACTAATATTGCTTCTCTTTTGTTATGAGTCTATCTTTTTAGAATTCCAAACAGACATATGTTGGACTTTTTCACTTTATTCTCAATGTCTTTTTACCATTTTCTTCTGCTTTCCACTTAATTGTCTTTCTGTGCCTCATTGCAGGTAACTTCAGCCTTCTCTTCCAGTTAACCAATTCTCTTTTTATTTTTGTCTAATCTATTCTTTAATTCTTGTATTCTGTTAATGGGCTAATACTTTAAATAATTATTTATGGAATGCTAGTAGTCTTTTATTACCCATGTTTTTACTGTATTTTATTTAAAAAGAAAGGAGTTAAGGAGACTTAAAACATTCTAACAAATGCCTCTATAATAAGATCAGCCATGTATATGGTATCCTTACAATGAACGATGTTTTTCAGTAGTTTTATTTCTGTTGTAGTATAAACTCTGCAGTCTCAGGTACTTCTGTTAATCTTAGGTAAGTATATTTTATATGCAAATGTTAAGTGAGAGTAAGGCTCTGAATATGTAAGGAACTAAGCCAGTTATTCAAATCATTAAAGCTGTCTCTGTTTACTGACATACTGCCAAGTTATATTGTGAGTTATTTATATACCTGTCACCTTCTTCTGGTCTTTCATAAGACATGATTTAATGCATAATCTTTAGCTCTACAATATTTTGATGTCAAAGCATTCTTTTTTGGAACATTATGCAGTATTTTATGCCAACCAAAATGCCATATTGGCTATTTTCCTTTTTTAAAAAAAGCAAAATGGTTATATTGCCTCCTCTATTATTCATTTTTTGAGCTTATTGCCTGCATTTCTTAAAATATTTTTATAACTTTTTATAATATGTCATTATTTGAGGAAAAATGTTAATTGATTTATCATGTCTAAATAATTCCCTTATGTGGAAACTATCTTTCTATTTTTTGGGGGGGGAGGGGAGAGGTTTTTGCTATAGGGTGCATGCACTCACCAGAAAGAGAGAGACAGAAAGACAGAGAGCGAGAAATCCCCCTCCAGGGGGGTGGCCACGCTGCAGTCCCTTCTCCTCCATTCTCCTCTCGGGATCTTGGGCACGTATGCATACGCACCCAACAAAACCTATCTTTCTAATCACTATTAGCAAAAACATTGTGACGTTATGGTATTATGATGACTTTAAGGACGCTGCAGTCCCTTTTCCATTCTCCTCTCAGGATCTTGGGCACGTATGCATACGCACCCAACAAAACCTCTTTCTAATCACTATTAGCAAAAACATTTTGACATTATGGTATTATGATCACTTTAAGGTAATTTTTATGAAAATACTTGGCCAAAATTTTTAAATGTTCTAGAATTGTAAGTTATTTATAATAATTATAAGATTGATATAGTGCTTTTCTTTCAAGTAGTTCCAAGCATTATACAGTAGCTTTCCAATTTTAGCTTTTCTCTGACAGTTAATACCTAGCGCAGAACTTTGCAGGAAAAAGTTCAGTGGGCAATGAAACAGGAAGAGGGTGACGAAGAAGAGGAATATAAAGAAAAGTAGGGGAGAGTAACCAATGTAGACTAAAGCAATAATGCTCAACCCATGAAGGCCATTGGGTTCCATGTTTTCAAGTTGCCTCATGTAACTTTTATCTATTTAGTTCCTGATTTTCACCTCTTAAGGCCAAAAGGGTTTTTTGTTGTTGTTGTTGTTAGAAGGGAAAAAGATCAGGACTTTAGAAAGCATATTTTCCAAAATTAGCCTTAAGATGAGAAATGTATACTTTTTTCTAATTGCCAGAGAGCATGTATTCTTGCCAGAGAGAGAAATATAGAGGGAGACAACACTCCCTCATAGTGGAACATGGTCACACTGCAATCTTTCTCCATCTCTTCATGCTGTTCAGATATAGGGCATGCATACATGCATGCATGTGTATGTGTCTGGCATGTTTTTAAAGCTGCCATTTAAGCTACTGGGGTCTGCATTCATACCATGGTTGGCCATGTGGGATTCAGCTTCTATTAAGCACTAGGCTATGGAGCTGGAGTGCCATATTTTGAAAAGTTGTATGTTTAAACATCTGATAGTTCACACTGTTCTCCAGAGGAGCACTCTAGAACTAGGCATTCATATGTGTTCAGATATTTATATCACCCAGTCACAATGACATATGCTCTCCCACACATCTGGGTGGGAAGTAAGGAGGGGTGGAATCTCATAAACTCTGCCCAATTCTTGCTTGTAGTATGGTATATAGGAATAAGCATTGGACTGGATACAGATTCTTGTTTTAGCCCTGCAACTAATGAACCACATGAACTTAAGTCTGTAACCTCCTTTAGTTTCAATTTTCTGTCCTTCTGTCTTTGTCTTCTAATTTGTCATTTATCGAGGGACTTTTCTGCAAAGTTCTGTGCTAGGTATTAACGTTTAGTTCTAGGTTGCTTATCTGTAAAATGAAAGTTCTGAAGTAAATGGTTTCTAAGATGTCAAGTTTCTAAATTTATTAATCTGAGGATCAATAAAAATATGTGAAAGATAAGGGCAAGAGAAATAGACTGATGGTATGAGGGTAAAAACTCTTTTCCCCAAGTATAGAACAGTGTTTTTTATTTTGTTTTGTTTTGTTTTTTTTAAGAGGTTTTTGCCATTGAGTACATGTGGAGACAGACAGACACACATGCGGAGAGAGACAGAGACAGTGAGAGGGAAAGTGAGAAGTTGCCCCCAAGGGGTTTGGCCATGCCACAGTTCCTTCTCCATTCTTCTCCTGGGATCCTGAGCACTCACACACTTGCACCCAGTGTGAGTTTCAAGCCACAGGTTCCTGGATTCAACTGCAGTCTACCATGTGGGAGTCCAACAACATAACCATTTTGCATATGCTGGCTCTAAACAGTGCTTTTTAAAATGTAATCTTTCTCTAAATCATGGGGAATGGTGGGGGTAGCTGTTGTTAAAATATAAATTCGAATTCAGCAAGTCTTAGGTAGAACCTGAGCTTTTCCTGGCCAGCCAGCTCTCACATATTACTGATAATGCTAGTTTGGTGTCTCCACTTAAGAAGTAGCAAAGCTTGAGAGAAAAGTTGGGGAAGGAAAAGATTTTTAAAAAGGAAAGTGATAGAATAAAAGAAGATTACTGCAGGCAAGTGAAACAAATATTCATTTCTGGTACTGAATCCTGAAAAATATGTGTGTGTAATAGTACAATTATTTAGTAAACATGATAATACTTCTTTTCAGAGTAAATCTTCAAAATCTATTGTGTATATTATATATTCAACACATCTTAATAGTCACATATAACTAATGGCTGGCTACCATATTGGCTAGCACCGCTAAAGCCTTTTGACCATATAGAAAAATCACTGAGTTTGAGGGGTACTTTCATTTCTTCTATTTCCAATTTCATTTGGAAAGATCACAATAGCTTATAGTTGTATATAAAAATAGAACTTTTTATCAGCAGCAGATAGGTGGTGCCCTGGTTGCAGGCTTTGATGGATTCTCAATGAAATTCAGTTTATCTGATACTTACAAATATATTTCATTAACTTTTGTAAAGTTTGCCTTATATGTGACATAAAAAGTTAGAAATATGATGGTCAAAAATTTAGTGTTTGGCATTCACCTTTAAGTGTTGGTCAACCCCAATAATATGTCTCAACATTTAAACTCTTAATGATTTTTATGTGCTAAGTGCATAGATTTACTGCTGCAGTTTGAACATTTTTAAATTAAAATATATCTTTCATTCTGAATGTATTGATTTACACATCTCTGTGTCAATATTAAGTCAAGCGAATTTTCCAATAAGTTAAAAAGATCTGGCAGGGCAAGTTAAATTTATTAGATTTGCTAGAGGTTTTCCCTTGTCTGTGTTTGGGCATCTCTTTGCTTTTTCATTTTTGATTAGAATTTTATTTTAAAAATAGTGCTGAAAATTTAATAACACACTCCTATGCCTCTGTTATTTATGATTATTCCCCTCTCTTAAATGAATTGCCTTTGGAAATCTTAACATTCCTTATTACATTCTTGGCATTTTTTGCTACTGTTTTAAAAAAGTTTATTTTAAATGTTCTTATGTTATCATTGTTTGGATTTTATTCTAAAACCTAAGTCATATTTCTTTACATTTATTTTTTTATTTTTTTTTATTTTTTTTACATTTTAGCTTAGGAGGATTTATACCTCTTTTAAAAATCAGACTGAAACATTACCTCAGCTCATTGGAAGTATGAAAATGTTCCTGTAAGCTTTCGGCATAATCTAACATAATTTCAAAGTAGTCATTTGAATAAAGTATTTACTTTAGTTATTATAAATAAAAACTTTGTATATTTTCAGCAATCTAGAATATCACTTATTAGGTACTTAGGGATTATGAAAGGATCAGCCACTCTCTAATTACGTCCTAAGAAGATAGGTATTGTTAGTCGCTTTCAAAAATTTATTATTTATCTTTTCACAAGAGAGGAAGAGAGAGAGAGTTATCCCCAGCAAGGTCCTCATGCTGTAATCCAACCCCAGCCTCACCCAGCCAGGATTGTAGGCACATCCTTTCCTGGCATGGACAAGGAGGCTCCAGACCCTGAAGGAGGGGCCTTCCTGTGTAGATCCAGTTGTGTTTCTGCTGCTCCATTATCTGGTCTTAGTAATTGGAAATCTTAATTATCAAGCAATGCTAGTCCAAGTTCATTGATATAGTCTTCGGATTATAATTTTACATAGATGTTTTAGGCTTACATAGATGTACTCATATGTATTATATTATGTGCTATTACTCCAAAATTGACTTTATAGGAAAGTAGGTATTAAATATACTTAATATCAAAATCTGTGAATTGTGTAGCAAGAAATAGATGGCAGTTTTATTTAATCAGTAAGACAGTGTTTGTAAATGGGTAAAAACCTTGATGTAAGAAGAAAATGGGACCAAAAGCTCAGATCACTATTTTATAAAGTAATCAAGATATGGAGGAATTTATTATTATTATTTAATTTTATTTGTCATTATTATTATTTTTTTCAGTTTGTCACAGAGCACATGAATTCACCAGAGAAAGACAGATAGATAGAGAGACAGTGAGAGAAAGTGAGCAAGAAAGAAAGAAAGAGAAAAAGCAAGCCACCAGGTCTGGGACTTGAACTGCAATTGGCCATGTAGGAGTCTAGCACTTTAACCACCATGCCACCTCCTCCCCTGAGAAAATTGTTTTTATTGAAAACACCAAAACCATTTTTTTGGTCCTGGTTATATTATTTGCAGTTCAAATCAATAATGTTTCTGTTGTTAACTTTTATCTGGGGACCAGCAGATGGTGTAATGGTCATGTCTCTGAACTCCTATGTAGTAGACCATGGTTTGAGTCCCAGACCTGGTGACTTAAACCTCATGCTGGTCTTGTATGCCTGCATGCCCAAGATCCCAAGAGGAGATGGAGGAGAAAGGATTGTAATGTGGTTATCCACCCTGGGGTGCGTGTGTGACGGCGGGTGATTTCTTGCTTTCTGTCTCTCTCGGAAGTGCACATGCCCTATAGCAAAAATCTCTCTTAAAAGACAACGACAACAACAAAACATATCTGTCCACTGATTTTGTGATTTTATTTTATTTTTTTAGCAGAGTGAAAGTTGTAGTGTAAAGACAAAACTGAATTTTGTTTGTAGACAAAACAGCTGTCTGTTTTCAATACAAATGTAATGCTAACATTTTATAACTAAAGTTGATACTCATTAAATACTATACTAAGATTTTTACACAAGCATGTTCATTTAACTTCACAACAACCATAAACATAGGAACTCTCTTTCAGTTTTAAAGATTAAAAAATCAAGACATAGGTTAAATAATTTTCTCAAGGTCACAAATTATAGCAAATGGCAGAGCCCAGAATTGAAATTAGGTCTCTAGAAAGTCAAAGATCATGCTCTTTGAATATTACTGTATACTGCCTTCTCTTATAATAGGAGCGTTTTAGTTTTCTAATCAGCTAAGTTATATTCTCTTTACTTTCTGAGAAAAGATTTTCAAAATTTGATAGGAAAATTTTCTGACATAAAATATAATACATTTTTAAAAATATTTTATTTAATTATTTACCAGTAGTCTTTTATTTATAGACAGGTGCAGAGTTCTATTAAATCATTGCTAAGCTGTTGAATATATACTTATATAAAAACATTACTCTTATATGAAAATAGTTACATATTATCCAGTTAGTAAATAAAATTTGTATTTTCTCATGCATGATATTAGCAATAAATTTACTTTGAACATTCCTATTTCAGAATGGAAAAAAAAAAAAAAACTTAGCGCAACAAAAACAAAACAGTGCTGAAAAGCCAAACTATGATCACCACTGCTTGCGATATATTCAGTCATCTGCTTAATCCTTATCCCCTTCGCATTGTCAATACCCATCTAATTCTACTTTAACAACAGTAATTGGCTGATGGAGTAGAAGATATAGATTTGTTTTCTTGATGACTCCTTGACTTTTTTCCCTCTGGTAATACTAATAGAATTCCAAATCCGTACTGGTGCGATCATGTCATGAGTAGGTCAACAGTCATGTCAAGGTCCTATTGGAAACCTCATAGCTTCCTATTTCAGAATGGAAAAAAAAAAAAAACTTAGCGCAACAAAAACAAAACAGTGCTGAAAAGCCAAACTATGATCACCACTGCTTGCGATATATTCAGTCATCTGCTTAATCCTTATCCCCTTCGCATTGTCAATACCCATCTAATTCTACTTTAACAACAGTAATTGGCTGATGGAGTAGAAGATATAGATTTGTTTTCTTGATGACTCCTTGACTTTTTTCCCTCTGGTAATACTAATAGAATTCCAAATCCGTACTGGTGCGATCATGTCATGAGTAGGTCAACAGTCATGTCAAGGTCCTATTGGAAACCTCATAGCCAACATCTTAATTTAGACTTAGCTATCTTTTTCACTTGTATGTGCAATTGTAAGCAATTTTTTCAAGTCTCAACTCTCCATTATACCAGAATTCATTTAGTTCAAAGGGAGATAGTTCTGCATGTGAATTATATGACCAGCTACAATGGAGTAAATAGAACATATAGAAATCTGGGAACCTCATTTGCATGGTAATATACATGTGTTTCTTTTTCGAAGTTACATAGGTTGAACAAAAAAATAGAGAAACCATTACCTATTTTATTTTTGCAATCGGTCTTACTTCATGACATTATGTAATTTGTGGTAATGAAATGTGAATGATTTAACAGTATTAAACGCTGAGAAAGTATACTTTCACTTTAAATGGGGCCTTGATCATTGAATTATTACCAGCCAGTTTGTCATCACTGTTCCAATTTTATTTCATTGCATGTGACAGGAAAAAAAAATGTATCCATAATAAGAAAATGCATTTTTTAATTATTAAACTACCCTGATTTTTTAAATGGGAGGTATATAATTCAGGCAGAAGGATTTCAAATACTGAACTATAGATATATAAGTGAATGGATGTGTATGTATGTATATATTCATCTGTGAGTATATATATGCCCTTTATATCTTATGTTTCTGCTTATAACCTTGATTATTAAACACATCCCATAATGGGAGGTATATAATTCAGGCAGAAGGATTTCAAATACTGAACTATAGATATATAAGTGAATGGATGTGTATGTATGTATATATTCATCTGTGAGTATATATATGCCCTTTATATCTTATGTTTCTGCTTATAACCTTGATTATTAAACACATCCCATTCAACTCTAGCTTTCTTTTTTCTTTTTTTTTTCTTTTTTTTTGTATAGGAAGAACTTCTGCATTCACTGTATTTTGGGTATAATAGATGAAAATAACTTGAAACTATTAGGCTTGGATTTTTTAAAATTAGAATTTTGAAGGAATTAACTGAAGTAGAAATTGTACATTAAAAGAAGCTATGAGCTTTTAAGACTTACAGAAATGAACTAATATAAACACTTAGAGTGAAGATATTTCGATATCCTATTTTTTTAAAATTTTTATTCTAGTATTCTTTTATTAAGTTGAAATCAAGAGCAGGATTTTTGTTTATTTGTTATCCTCCACGTGTAGATATTGTACACATCCAGGAGCAAGGCGTTATTATCATACTAATAGGTTTCTGGTACTGCCATTTATTTGTTTAGAAGGCCAAAGCAATCAAATTGGAAGCACATAAAGAATCAGTAACACTTTTCTCATGTCATGATGCATCGATCTTTTAAATCAGTTGTATTTTAAATCGGAGCCACCCAGAATTCTGCCAGTAAATCCAAAATTTTGATTAGATTAAGTAAGTTTACCGAGTTTTGTCTTTTTCCTAATACCATTTGATTTTTTTAGAGCAGAATTGCTTCCTTCTTAAGGTCATGATTGAGAATGTGCTAATTTTGAGATGATTTTTAATGCCATTCTCAGGGTTGTATCATGTACTTACGATAACTCACTGTTACAGCCTTTTCCAGGGCCAAAGGAAAAACAAAATAAAACAGAACTTTATAATAAAGGAGGGGGAAATGATCTTTTATGTTTCAGATTGAATAGATGAGACTGATGTTTCCTTTATCTCTGAATTTCTTCTTGAATCTTGCCTTTCTTTGTAACCTAGATAAGTATGGTCTTTGGAGTCAAAAGTATTGGGACTCAAAATCCTGGTTGGACCTGTCATGTATTGACTGATTATTTGGGACAATTTATGTAACCTCTCAGCACCTCGGTTTCTACTTTTGCAGATAGAACTAGTACTGTTTACCTGGAAAGTTTTATGAGAGAGGAGAGGTTGAATGTTGTAACATGTGTAAAGTACCCAGCAACATGACTAGGTCATCATAGGTGCTTAAAGATGTCAATATTTTCCCCTTCTTCCTTTTAGATTCATAATTAGACCATTTATTGTTTTTTGTCTCACTTTTATAAATTGCAAGCTAGTCATCCATAGGCTGCTAAACTAGGCAGTAGCCAAACACAGTCACTAAATGTCATGCCACATTTCAGGCTTCTATAAAAAGGGCATTTCTTGGACCATAACTCTCATCTTGGAGCTCTGTGGGATTCCCAGTCAGCTCTGTCAGCTCCAGGCTCTCCCTGGGGCAGTTATGGGCTTCTTAGTTTCAATCTAAATTTCCATGGCAGTTTCCAGGGCACAGGCTGGGGTGGGACTTGGGGAAAAGCAGACCATTGAGAAAACAAGACCATCCCAAATGAATGTATAAAAACCTTAAAAAGGCGCACTTTGTATTTCTACACCTCAAAGCACTTTTCCTTGGTCACAGTATTTATCCATTTGTGCACCATATGAGAAACATTCTATTCTCAAAAATAATATTTCGGTGTTAAATCTGTCTCAGAATAATCATTATTTGCCTTAATAGCCAAAGGGGAGGGGGTCCTTTCTTGTATCTGCACATACCTTCTGTTTCTCTTTCAAAAATCATCTCTGCAGGTACCATTTTTGCAAAGCAAACCATTCTCATGTTCTCTGCAAAATAATTAAGTAAACATATTTAACTAAGTCATTAATTGAGCTTTTCCTACCACTTGTTCTATGAGCATTAAAGTCAGGCCGTTAACATTATTTGAGCATATTTCTGTAGTATAATTAACAGCTAGGATAGGTTGATTCTGAAAAGGACATCTAGCAGTTTTGACACTGAGAATTAATTATAAGAGAAAAGACAGAATTGTGCTCCAGCAGAATTACCTAGCAGTTCAAAACATAAGCAGTAACCTTGGACTCATGGAACAAAAAAATGACACTCCTTTTCCTGAAGTCTAGCTTGTAAAGTTTATTTAGACCACTCATCTACTTGTCTGCTCTTTTTTCTCCATTTAATTAAATTTAGAAAATAGTTCTTGTTTTCTTCAACCATTCCAAAGTCCATGTTTGTTAAATAAAATAAAAAAAGAAAAGTCACATTTTATGTGTGTTTGTGTTCAAATGGTTCAGATACTTATCAGAGGTCATTCATTCTAGGAGAAAGGGGATGACATTCAACTTAACATTTCTTCCCCATTTTAAAGAATATCTCTTTAATTGACGAGTTGAAAACCATGTTAGTCGTTTGCAAGGAATTGGTCACCGTAAAATGCTGGCACTGTATTTTGCTGATTTTTTTTTTTTTTTCTAAGTGACCACAATTATTTTAATGCTTTTAATGCAATTTTCCTCATTTTACCACAACAAAGGCCCTCTTCAAATGTCTTACATTGGTTAATCCAGAGAAACACTGTGATAGTGGGGTTAATTTTGAGTGCACAAAGAGCTATTGGAGGGTACAGAGAGGGCATCTGTTGGATAAGCTTTCAATATGATGAGAATGATAACAGATCTGCCACTTGTGCAAAAGACAAGTAATCTTTTACAGTATTTGACTTTAAAAAGTGTCGTTTTATTTGTTTAAAAAGCATATTTTAGATGAATGGGTTATGGACTTTCGTACTAGACTGCTTTTCTTCTTGCATTCTCCATGTTTCAGACCTTTGAATATCTGCATTTTCTTTAAATATATCAAATTTATGAAGGTACTCGAACACTTCAGTTGCCAAGGTTTCTTCTTAATTCTTACTCTTAATCTTCCCATCACTCAGAAAAGTAGCTTTTTCTCTTACATGGTGGCCATATGTGTACCCAGTTGTTTGGGAAGTCCTCTACAAGCCTTAATAACTGGCCTCATGTCAGACAAACTAAATCGGAACCTCTAGGGTTAGAACCCAGACCCTGGAATATTTTAAAAGAGCTTTGGTGAGTCTAATGTGTAGTCAAGGGGAGAGAACTACAGATGAAAGAATTAGGAAGACCTGTGATTGAATTCTGGTTCTTCATGTATTCCCTTTGGGACCTTGGGCAAATTATTTAAGTCTTAAGTAATCTGTTTTTTCATTGGCATTGGTATACAGATTAAGGATTATGGAGCACCTCAAAAATGGGTAGTGGGTGTTCAACAAATACAGGGTACCATAAAGTCCAAAAGCAAGAGAATACATTTTTTTAAGTTGAAGTTGTTCTTAATGAATGTGATGAGTGTGTGTGTGTGTGTGTGTGTGTGTGTGTGTGTATGTCTTTCTTTAGTTTCAGACATGCACACACACATGCTTGGCTTTTCTCAACCCAGAAGGTCTCAGATTTGAAGGAGTTGGCCACGTGGGATCTGGCCACCTTAACCATCAGACCACAGAACCAGTCTGTGATTCCTCGTTGAAATATCATGCTTATTTGTTTAAAATCCTTCAAGTCGATGCCAGAAATAAAATACTGTTGAATTCATGGGATATTCATTACTTTGAAGCAGCCAGGAACGGTGGTGGGGACACGGTAGAGAGCCTTGTCACATCACATTTAGACTATGTTATATTGAAAACCTGTTTGAATTTATACCTAAACTCATAATTTAGACAGACTTTTGTCAAGGTAGAAGTTTTCCACTTTCTCAAAGACAGTTTGTGTGTGGAGGGGGAGTAAGGTTTAAGATAAATGCATGACTTAATGTCTCTATTACTTTTCTTCTTTTTAGTTAAAGGCTGAATTTCAACCTATTAAGATTTTCTTTTGGATCTTGATTCTGGCCCCTAGCATGGTCTGGTATCATTAAATGTGAGAAGTATATATTCTATATTTTCATTCTTTGACTTTGAAACAAATGCTGATTGAACTTAAGAAGCCACTCATAGCACCTGGTAGCCAGGCATTGGAAACTTCTTTACAGATTTATTCTATCAGTTAATCAATTCTCTTTTCTTAAGATTGTTTAACTCCGTAATTTCACCTAACTAAAGTCTTGGCAGGCCAAGTTTACTCTCATTGTCACAAGGGAAACCATTACAGATTGGTTGATACTCCTGAAATTCTGATACTGCCTGTTTCTACCATCCTTCTTCCAGTAAGTAACCTTACCAATAAAACTAAGTGACATTTTCTTCTAGAATTTATTCTTAGTAAACCCAGGCTGGCATCTGGTGATTCCCTTCTTTTTCAGTACTCATAAACTTTAATAATACAATGCAGGGACCAGCAGTTAGGATAATGGCTATGTCGCTGGACTCCCATGTGGTCGAAGTCTCGGACCTGCAGTTCAAGTCCCGGACCCAGTGGTTTAAACTCAAGCCGGGCGCGTGTGCGTGCATGCCCAAGATCCTGAGAGGAGAATCGGAGTAGAAGGGACTGTGGCGTGGCCATCGCCCCTGGGGGGTGATTTCTCGCTTTCTGTCTCTCTGTCTTTCTGGCAAGCGCACGCGCCCTATAGCAAAAACCTTTCCAAAAATAGAAAAAAGAAAAAAAAATAATACAATGCAGGGAACCAGCAGTTAGCGTAATGACTATGTCGCTGGACTCCCACGTAGTCGACCGTGGTTTGCATCCCGGACCCAGTGGCTTAAAACTCACGCCGGGCGCGTGTGCGTTCGTTCCCAAGATCCCAAGAGGAGAAGGGAGGAGAAGGGTATGCGGTGTGACCATCCCCTCTGGGGGGTGATTTCTCGCTTTCTGTCTCTATGTCTCTGTCTGTCTGGCGTGTGCACGCGCCCTATAGCAAAAACCTCTCCAAAAAAAACAAAAAAAGAGAGAGAGAAAAAGGAAAAAGAAAGAAAAAAAAATAATACAATGCAGAATTTTATCTCCACTCGCCTTCACTTTGTTGATAATTAGTTTTAGATCTGACAATTTACTGGTACAAAGAAACTGAAATTCCAGGATATTATTTGAAATATCTTTGAATACTTACATAAGCCTAGAGATTTGAGCTTAAAAAAAAAAGTTCTCAGGCCAGCACCCTAGTGCTGTGGTTAAGTGCCATGTGTAGGGAGCTGGATCCTACATGGCCACTCACCATTCAAATCCTGGCTCCAAAACCGTGCTGGGCATGTGTGTTAACATGTCTCAAATCCTGACAGGATGGAGAAATGGAGGAAAGCACCCCACAAGGAATATGTTCTCTCTCTTTTTTTTTTCCCTGGTGAACACATGTGCCTTTTGGCAATAAAAAAGGTTCTCATTTCTCTGTCTTGCAAAATATTTGTAGAAGGATTTAGAGTAGAACTTGCATGAGAATTGAAAGGAACACTAAAATCCCTTCTAAGTACTTGTTTTGCATTATATTTCTTATCTCATTTAGGGATCAAAATATGTTATCAAGGGGGAACCAGCAGTTAGCGTAATGGCTATGTCGCTGGACTCCCACGTAGTCGACCGCGGTTCACGTCCCGGACCCGGTGGCTTAAAACTCACGCTGGGCACGTGTGCGTGCGTGCCCAAGATCCCGAGAGGAGAATGGAGGAGAAGGGATTGCGGCGTGACCATCCCCCCTGGGGGGTGATTTCTCACTTTCTGTCTCTATGTTTCTCTCTGTCTGTCTGGTGAGCGCACACACCCTATAGCGAAAACCTCAAAAAAAAAAAAAAAGAGTTAAAAATATGTTATCAAGGTAGATATTGTTTCCATACATTTACTGATGAAACTGAGCCTTAGAGAGAAGAAATAATTGACTCAAAACTTTGAGGATTTGCAGTATGAGTCTATCGTCTCTGTCATTTATACCAACTCTCTAAGCAGTGAATTTCTTCCTTTCCTGTTCATTTTCTTGGTTCAAACATTGCCAAAAATAAATTAGAATCCCATTCTCTTTTGCCTCTAGCATTTTCCACCAGCTCATTTATATTGTGGGCTCTTGTCTTCCTGGTATTCTGATGAGTCTATGTTGGCTTCATTCCATATGCTGTAAATACACTTTTTTTTTCTTTTTTAATACATATTCTTTTAACATAGGGGCTTATTTGGTCCATTATCTTAAATACTGGCTTCATAAAATTGGTTGCCCTCCACTCCCAGCTTCTGATTTAATGAAATCATTCCTTGCTTTTTATTGAGAATTTTGACTAGAGTAACATTATGTTTTTTAAGTTACAATTTCTATTAGTATTTTTAGATAAATCAAATGTATTACTTAACTGATTAAAACTGTGTGTTCCAAAATGTGTCTGCTCCCATTCTGTCATCTGATCTAGTCTTAAATTTCGGCCACTGCTCTTCCTGTAGTTTTTTCTTAAAACAGTAAATAGCAATACTGTCTTTTTATTAGGTTGTTGGGAAAATCATGATGTATTTTTCTATGCTTTCTACACAAAAATGCTTCATGACTTTCTAGATAACCCAATCTTTTACTCATACCGTAAACTGTGGTGTCATCCATCATTCCTCTTATCTTTTCATAATGTTTTTAATCTGTCAGTAATATTTACTGGATCTGTCTTCAAAAGTATTTGGAATCTAACTCAGCCTATGGCCTAGTGGTTAAGGGAGCTGGGTCCCGCATGACTGAGCACAGTTCTTTTCCTGGTGCCCAGTGGCTTGAAAAATCCACCATACCTGTGCATAGCGTGTGCCCCAGATTCCAACAGGATGGAGAGATGGAGAAGAGATTGCAGTGTGACCACACCCACTGGGGGTTGATTTCTTCCTCTCCCTCTCTATCTCTTTTTCTCTCTCTGGTAAGCACACATGCTTTGTAGCAACTCTGAAAACAAAATGAAGCAGATGTATTCAGAATCAGACCCTTGTTCTAACACTGCTTCATCTCTTCTAATTTTTCCAAAAGCTGTTGGTTTCGCCTTTGCTCTCCTACAGTCTATTCTCAAAACAGCAGGTGGTGTGACCAAGTTAAAATGTAAGTTTCATCATATCATTCCTCTACTCAAAACCCTCCAATGACTTCCTGTCTCATTAGAATGAAAGAAGTCCTACAGTAGTTTACAAGACAAGAGCCTACCTACAACACCCACACCCCCTCAATCACTCTGACCTCCTGCTTGGCCCTTTGCTCACTTCTCTCCAGCAACACTGGCCTTGCAACCTTGCAACCTTGCCTGCATGATCCCAAGATAGCTCTTCCTTCTCCTTTACTGCTCTTCCACTGAGTACATATTAATCAATGGCTATCCCTCACCAGTTTGAGGGATCTCACTATTTATAAACTACAACCTTCCCGTCCTAGTCCTCTCAATCTCACTTCATTGCTTTATTATTTTTTCCATACTAGTTGTCTGATATAGCATCTCCTTTCACCAGAATGTAGAGAAACTCCATGAAAGCAGAGATTCTTACAGCCTTGTTTACAACTGTGTGCACATAGCCTAGAACACTGCCCTACACATGGCAGGTACTCAGTCGATGTATGAATGAATAGATGGATGCTGTACTTAATCTTAACCAAAAGACTAAGAAGCATTTATACTTACAGTTTTAATCCTTTAACATATAAATATGCATTGATATCCATGCATTTTAAAAATGGTTACATGATATTCTATCCTGCAGTTATAAAGTATGTTCTTTGTTTAAGATCTTCCTTTTATACTGTTATAAGGAAGGCTTTGACGAACACCTTTGTGAATGAAATATTTTCCCATCTAACACACACACACACACAACTACATCTTTAGAATAAGTTACTTCCATAGAATTACTTTGTTGAAGACTGTAGATACTCTTAAATATTTAAAGGCAAAAGACTTACCTGGGCCAACCTCATAGCATAGTGGTTAAGGGAGCCAGATCCCACTTGGCTGACTATATAGTTCAATTCTTGGCCCTGGCAAGTTGAAAAATATGCCTTGCATGTGTGCATCTGTGCCCTAAATCCCAAAAGGATAAAGAAATGGAGGAGAAGGACCGACACCTCATTGGAGGGTACTTTTTCCCTTTCTCTGGCAAGTGCTTCTTGTGCTTTCTAGCAGTTAAAAAAAAAAAAAGACTTTTACCAAATTATCAGTTGTATCTAAATAACTCTTTTTTCAAACATTCCTCAACATTACATTGCATGTGAATAGTTCTTCTGTATTGTGTATGTATGCTTACAAAGCAGATAAGACATAAGGAATAGAATTTGCACTGAGAAACAGCCAAGGTAGGATGCTTGTACCCCATCCATCACAGTTGCATTGTTTTAGTGGCTTTGCTCTTTATCACAGATGATTAAAAAATGTATAAAGCATTACATTAGTGATAATGCTGATCATGAATTGGAAAAGAAAGGCCAATACTCTTAAGCAAATGCTAGATGTAATTAAGAGCTGTGTTTGCTGAGTGATGTTTAGATTTTATAGCTATACACTCATAGCCATAAAAATCCTTTTAGTAGTTAACTGTTTGCCTGAAAATAACTATGTTATTGTGATTCTGAAAGCCTAATTTTCCAACCACATGTTTCCCATCGAAACAATTGCTTTAATAGCATTTAAAAGAATTGTGAAGTTTGCTAGGAGTAAAACCCCAGCAATAGCAAAACTGGCCATTTTTTTAGTTCAAATGTATACTTTCGTGTTAAATGGAAAAAAAAAAAAGGACTCTCCATGTTATAACTGCACATTTTATCTTTTATCTTATTTTTAAGATAATTAATACTCAACCTTTAACTACTAATTTAAATATCACTTTCAGCTACACACCTTTATTTTTCGCAGAGTGATCTGACCAGTTAGATGATTAATGAAGGGATGCAAACAAAAGAATGAATATTTTGGGGCCAGCAGGTAGCATGGTAGCTAAGGCACTGAATTCCTACATGGCTGACTATGGTGCAACTCCTGAACATGGGGGCTTGAAAATCACACTAGGCCTGTGTGCATAAGAGCCCAGAATTCCAGGAGAATGGAGGAGAAAGGATTATGGCATGGCCCTCTGCCGTGGGGTGTGATTCCTCACTTTCCCACTCACTGTCTGTCTCTGTCTCTCTCTCTCTCTCTCTCTGTGAGGTCATGTGCCCTATGGCAAAAACCTAAAACAAACAACAAAAAGATAATGAATGTTTTCCTACGAATCGTTAATAATTACACTGATGAATTTTTCCATATACTGGATGTGATACCTGTTCATATCCTTTGTCTAAGCATTGATTTGTATGAAGTGCATATAAAAAATATAATGCTATGTCTGTCATAGTTGTGGTAGTAATGAACTGTTTCTGTATACACAGTAAAGACCAATAGGAGTAGTACATAATGCACTTTTAAAGTTAATGGTAGGAGAATTCTTAAAGATTAAGCAGTTTGCCCCTCCTACCACATAGAATGAATGTCCAATTGATAAGACCAGCCAGACAAAAGAGAAGTTAAAAGTTTTTACTTAGCTTTACTTCATACCTTTTCTCTGTATTTAAATTGTTGGTGTGGAGACTAGATGACAGTGAAATATATGAGCTAGAAGAAAGTTCCAGGCTAGCAGGTGGTGTGGAGGTTAGAACTGGTTCTCACATGGCTCACCACAAGGTTCAAATCCCAGATTTAGCGTCTTGAAAAAAACACTGAGCACATGTGTCCAAAATCCCAAGAAGGGATTGCAGGTGTGGCCATCCACCCTCGGGGGTTGATTACTCACTTTCTGTGCCTCTCTCTCTTAATATCTCTTTTTCTCTCAAGTGCACACACCCTATAGCAAACTTTAGGGGAAAAAAAAGAAGCAGCAGCAATTTTCACCTACAAGATATTTAGTTAGAACTAGCAAACTGTTGGTTTATTCATCTTCATTTGGAATAATTTTTGACTGTAAATATTACATAGGTTAGATCACACAGAAAAGCATAAAACTTTCTTTTTGATACATCTTATTCCCTAGAATGGTTAGTTATCTGAAAATGTAGAGGTGTTGATGAATTATCTTAATGGTTAGGAAAAGATAGAGAAAACTAATATCCCATGGATATTTATATCCTGGTTTACAATGTTAAAGTAACCCTCTAGTAATGAAGCTGTATGTGAAATGTATCCATCATGTATATATATATATTTTTTTTCTGGAGAGATTTTCACTGTAGGGCGCGTGCGCTCGCCAGACAGACAGAGAGAGACATAGAGACAGAAAGCGAGAAATCACCCCCCAGGGGGGATGGTCACGCCGCAATCCCCTCTCCTCCATTCTCCTCTTGGGATCTTGGGCACGCATGCACACGCGCCCAGCGTGAGTTTTAAGCCACCGGGTCTGGGATGCGAACTGCGGTCGACTACTTGGGAGTCCAGCGACATAGCCATTACGCTAACTGCTGATTCCCCATCATGTATATTTTTATTCCTTATTCTTTGAGAGTATAAGATAAAGGAGTTTTTAGGACTATTTTTGCTAATCACTATTGTGGTCAATGAAATAAAACTGGAAAGTACTGTTTCCTTTTTCCTAAGGGATCTTCTAAAGTTTCATGCACAATTGTGACTGTATTTTAAAAAATGGGAGTTCTTTGCTTTGGAATATATTTATCAATACATTCGCTTACAAAGTTAATTTTTTTTTCTCTACTAACATACATTGGATATAGATAAATGCACTAGCTTTTATACATTTGCATGTTTGAAGTTCAGTATTTTATATGAAGATTTAAGTCTTGGACTGAAGCAATTCCAACGCCTTGAGGTTCTTAGGATTCTTACGGCCACCTGTATTGTCAGTAACAAATAATTCAGTGACTAAAGTCTCAGTAAGTTATTAGTCAAATTAGAATTGCCTTTTAGAGTTGAACATAAAATTTAATGATCAGCCTATTTATGACAGCACTGAGACCTTCCAGTTTCTGTTTCCTGCCCTCATGATCTTTTAAATGTTCTGTTTCTTTTAAACTCTCATGCATAGTTTGGAGGGAGAAGGTAGCTTTTAAATGTAAGCTAAGAAGTTTTAAATGTAAAATCTGTAAAACAGGTAACAGAGCCTTTTTTTTTTTCTATAGGGTATATATACTCTCCAGAGCCAGAGAGATAGCGGTAGATGTAAAATCTGTAAAACAGGTAACAGAGCCTTCTTTTTTTTTTTTTTTATAGGGTATGTATACTCTCCAGAGCCAGAGAGATAGAGGTAGAGGGAAAGTCAGAGATAGGATGCCATGCCATAATCCCTTCTTTTCCATTCTCCTTTCAAGAACTTGGGCACATACACACACACGCCCAGTGTGATTTTTCAAACTGCCAGGTCTGGGACTTGAACAACAAAGTCAGTCATGTGGGATCCAGTACCTTAAGCTCCACGCCACCGTCTGGTCTCAGAGTCATCTTTTTATGGCATCATATGTGAAAACTTAGCACAGCCAGCACACATTTTTTTTTTCTTTCTTAACATGTAAATATGTTTAGAAAATACGTTAATAACTTATTATATGGATGTGTCTAAGTCAGGAATTTGATTTTTATTCCTCGATTTTTCCTTATGAAAAGAGATTTTTTTCTTTATGAAAACTCTTAAAATAGATTGTAGGCATAGAGAATTTCATATCCTTGGTTGTTCAACACAGAAACACCTACAGTATTTTTTGGACATAAAGCAGAGAAAAGTTGAGGCTGAGATGGGGGAAAAATGGGACCTCCTATCCTATTTTGAATATGCTTTCAGAGAGTTGCTGGAAGGTAAGCTTTGACTCAGTGATATAATATGTGGAGTCAAACTGAGTATTTGCTGTGCTGGAGAAAACTAATGGAAACATTCACTTGGGGTAAGACAAATGGTATTAAATGAGAAAACACACCATGAATTGCAAATGGAGCTGAGTTAATTTGTTGCTACAGTAGTGTTGCCCTACTGTTAAATGAAGGCTGTGTAATTATCTTGCTGGCAGAGATAATGTCAAAACCTCATTTCTCCTTACATGCCTCGTTTTTACATGAGGGCTAATTGAGCTGCAAGGTGACAACTGATTATATATGGCTATCATCGGGTCCTCTTGCTCAATTTGCAAATACCCTTACCCTTTTTTTAAGTGAGGATTTTTTTTTTTAAATCAGACTTCAAGTAAGGTATTAAAGAAACTTTTTGAACTCTTTGAGTAACGTCCCTATCTATAAATTATTCTGGAGTAAATTATCCTTTCTACACACACGTCTTTAAATTTTTCTCTGCTTTCTCTTGATATGCCTGCACACTGTTGTTGAAGAAAATAGCAACATTAGTGTGTGTGTGTGTTTCTTTGTAGAATATTATACTTATGCCCATTGCTCAGGCTAATGTTACTTGTTTTCTGTTTCTTTAATTTCTGCACATTCTTTTAAATCTCAAAATTAGAGTTTAATAGGAAAAGGGACTTTATTTATTTCTTGATGTCAATCAAATTAATATCTTGATTCCTGTCTTGTGAATACTTAAGACTGTACTTATTAGCCTGTCTTAGAATTCTCTCTCAGCACCATGGTGGGTCTTAGTTGAAAGATGTTTATCTTAGAACTTGTCTCATTAAGGTTAGTTTAGTCCACAAGAAGGCAGTATTTTATACAGTAATATTTCCTACTTTTTAAGTTTGAAGGGTTGAATAGTATTACTACTTTTTGTCACTTTTGGTCTTTCTGTATATATACTAGACAATTCATTGTCTCCAGGAAAAGGTTTTTATAGTAGCTGTATAACTGCAAGTTCATGTGAATGGACAAATTGCCATTCTGTTGGAGAATTCCTAGCTTAATGTAAAATTATGTAAAGGAATTTGAGCTGGGTTTTCTTTTTTTTTTAAAGATTTATTTAACTTTATTCATTTTATTTATTTTAATTTGACAAAGAGAGAGAGAGTCAGAGAGAAAGTGAGAAAGCGAGCAGCCAGGTCCAGGACTAGAACTGTGGACCACCATGTGGGGAGTCCAGCGCCTTTAACCAGCACGCCATCTGCCGGCCCCAGAGCTGGGTTTTCAAATGAGTAGCAGGAAAGGAGATTCCCCCTACTTGTGAGATAGTCTGAGTTTGAGAATACTGATTGGATAAGTGGGGGATTCCTATTGGGTCATCAGAAAAGTTATGATACATTTTTGGATAGAAAAAAAAAATATGTCATGACTTTTCAGACAACCCCGTTTAATCTAAGTATGGGCTAGAGTTTAATAGAAACTCCCTAGCACATTACCAATTTGCCTAAAGTCATTAGCCATAACAGCAAAAGGTTAATAATATAATAATTGTCAAATATTTTATAGTATTTTTATAGTCTTCCAAGTTTACTACTAGAAAATAGTAGGGATAATTGACCTTTACTGTGTGTTTCCTTAGGGCCAAGTGTTTTAGTGAACCTTCACAATAACTGCACATGGAACTTAATATCATCTCTTTTTTCTTTCTTTTTTTTTTTGGTAGAAATTTTTGCCTAAGGGCATGTGTGCTGGGAGTGGGGGAAGAAGACAGGGAAAGGGAAAGTGACAAATTGCCCCCCCCCGCCCCTCCCCTCCCCGAGAGGATGGCTATGCCCTTATTCCTTCTACTTCACTCTCCACCTGGGATCTTGGGCGCACATGCACAGGTGCCCAGCATGAGTTTCATGCCCACCAGGTCTGGGACACACTGCGGTCCACCACATGGGAGGTCCATTGATGTAACCACTATGCCAGCTGCAGACCCCAACGTCATTTCTTTTTAACAGATGACGAAACTGAAGTGCAGAGAGCTTAAGTGACATATTCAGGATCACACTGCTGTTGAGTGACTCATACTAAAAATAAACCCCATGGTTTGGGCAGACACATCTATCTCCAGTTTATTACTGAGCACAAGGACACTCAGCGAACTGAACAGTCAGTTTCAGATTCCACCATTAGTACATGCAGAACTGGTTTATATACTGATCTTATTCTGGGCCCATTGTTGCTCTTTGTTATTTTCCCTTCATATTCTGAAAACCAGGCTTTATATGTTCTCCATCAGCATTTCTCTGTCTTAGTCATTTTCCCGACTGTGTTTCATAAAGCCCTTGATTCATATAAGTTGTCTCAGGTCTAGTGAAGGTGCCCAAGGAGGGTTAAAACAGTAGGTATCCAGCCTGCCATCAGGTAGTAATTCTCTCAGGCTTAGAATTCTGAGCAAGATCTTTACCAAGAAAACTTCCACTGTCTAAGTATTAAAAAATATACTTCCTATTCCATGTAACCATGTGACTAGAACTCTTTTTGTATCTGCTTATAAAGTCTATAAACCTGAATACTATTTCTTTAAAAAAAAAAAAGGCAGGAGGGGGGCATCCTGTGAGATTTCGAAGCCATGGGGATTTCTAAGCATGTGGAATTTCTCCCCAAGCACCGAGGCACTTTCCAGGTCATTTGGAGTTGCTAGAGTTGAGCAGGACTCCTGGAAGAAACCCCCAAGAGCCACGCCCCAGAGAGGAATTTTCTGTCTGGCAGGGCTTGCCATTAGCAAAGATCCTCTGGGTTCAGAAGCAAAGCCTCTCAATCCCTAGACACACCCTCCAGTTGAGAACGCCTGTGAGCTGTGCACCCCAGTGTCCCTGTTACCTCTTGTGCTGGTCGAGGACAAGAACAAAGGCTGTGATCCGGGTGATGGGTGCTTAGTCTGTAGGGGTGCCCCTCAGACTTTCGGTGAGCCTTCTGGGCAACTGCAGTTCCTTCAGTACAGTGAGGAAAAGACCAGGAGGAAAGAAGAAATCCCAGTGTTTAAAGACCAGATTTTGAAAATGAACTTAGTACAAATCCAGATTTGAAAAGAATAAACAGTATTATCTGTGCACTTAGAAAAGAAAAGGAGTTTCTGCTGAAGGTGGTGGCCTTGCCTGAAATGGATTAAATATGTGCGTACACATCAATGAAAAAATGTCATCATAAATCTTTTCTCTGCTTGAAGTGCCACATATTTTTCAGTTTTTTATTCTTCAGATTTAATTTTATCTCAGTAAGTGTTGTGCATATGTTTTTTGATAACCCTTTTCTTCGTTTCTAATGACATCAGAGCTCTCCCTGTCAGCAAAGCGGTAGTGTTCGTTATTATTTTATTAAGTTTCATAGCAGATGCAGTTATTTACCCCCATGGTGAGTTGTAATTTTAAATGTTTGGGTTGATTCTGCCTATAAGGGAGAAAAAATCATGTGTAGTACAGAAATGACTTTGAAAATTGCAGCATTTCAAGAACGTGTAAATACACATGCTATTTTTTTTCTTTGCCAAAAGCAAATGGAATTCCTATAGTTATCAAAACTTTTCTTTCAGATTTCCACTACTCACTTGCCTTTCAAAGAAGGATTGGACTGGCTGAGTTCTTTTCTCCTACCCTGGCAAATAACTTTCCCACTGTCTATGCTAACTTAAGTTTAACATCTTACAAAGGGATTGCCCTATAGAGGAAGAAAATGAAAACAACTGATTAGTGTCTGGAGAAAATGAAAATAGCTGTAAATCAGTGATGCTTTGTCACAGCAATTTCACCCCACATGGGAGACAGTCATTTTTGGTTTTAAAAACAGGACTGGGGTTGGGAACCAGCAGTTAGCGTAATGGCTATGTCGCTGGACTCCCACGTAGTTGACCACGGTTCGCGTCCTGGACCCGGTGGCTTAAAACTCACGCCAGGTGCATGTGCGTGCGTGCCCAAGATCCCAAGAGGAGAATGGAGGAGAAGGGATTGCGGCGTGACCATCCCCCCTGGGGGGTGATTTCTCACTTTCTGTCTCTCTGTCTCTCTCTGTCTGTCTGGCGAGCGTACGCCCCCTATAGTGAAAACCTCTCCAAAAAAAAAAAAAAGTTGTAAAAAGAAAAAAACAGAACTGCGGGTTAGGGGCCAGCAGGTGGCATGGTGTTTGAGGCGCTGGATTCCCACATGACTGACCACAGTTCAAGGCCCTGACCTGGTGGTTTGCTTTCTTTCTCACTTTCCCTTTCTCACCCTGTTTCTGTCTGGCCATATTAATAATAATAATAATAACAAATAAAATTAAATAAATAAATAATTCTTTAAAAAAAAATCATGCCAGACACATGTGTGTGCACACCCCAAAACCAAGGCAGAGAGTGGATGAGAAGGGATTGCGGTATCGTCATCCCCCAGGAGATGATTCCTCACTTCCTCTCTCACTTGTCTCTCTCTGTCTCTCTGGCAAGCACATACACCCTATGGCAAAAACAAGCAAACAAAAAAATAAAGAACAGGGGTGCTACACTTTCCTAGATGGTAGAGGCCAGGTATCAAGCTAAACATCCTGCAGTGCACAGGCTACTGTCCCATTGCAAAGAGTCTTCTGATCCCAGATGCCACTAGTGCAAGGGTTGAGAAGTTCTTCTCTAAATGAAGCACTTACGACACTGGAGTTTCATCATAATCAGAATGTGTGAGTTTCAAATATTCACTCTTGTCCTATTTGATACTACTCAATCTTGGTGAAGGAAAAATTGCATTTAAAATGTGTGTGTGTGTGTGTGTGTGTGTGTGTGTGACAGAGAATTGGGCAGTCTATTTCTTCATTATATTTGAAAATAATTTTCTGGAGAAATTGAAAAACTAGGATTTTTCATTCATCGACATTTATTGGACTTCACTGGTGCATAGACAATGATGCTTATAGGGGAGAAGTACCCCTAAGAAATTCGTATGGAATAATGAAGAAAATCAGAGTGCTGTTGGACACCGTTTGCTAAGAGTGGTGGTAGCAGCCAGGCAGGACGCTGCGGGTGCAGAGAGGAAGAGCACATGATATGCATACAGCTCCATGTGGGACGTCTCTTGCAGTAGATGCCTGAACAAAGCCTTGCAGGCTCAGTTGGAATAACCAGGAAAATGAAGTGGAGAGGAAGAATAAAAGACATTCTAGGCACAGAATAGCCTAGGGAAGGATAGCAAGGAGTGTAGACCTCTTCCTCCCTCCTAATTTAAGAATAATTTTTTTTTTAGAATATTTATTTAATTTTATTTACTATTATCTTTAAGTTGCTATGGGGCACATGTGCTCCCCAGAGAGAGAGAGACAGAGACAGAGAAAGAGAGGGAAAGTGAAAAAGTAAGCCTTCAGGTCCGGAACTTGAACCGTGGTCTGCCATGTGGGAGCCCAGCACCTCAACCACCTCAACCACCTCACCACCTGTTGGCCTCTCCTGATTTTTATACCTCTCCATCTCCCAGCTTCCCTTTGTGTGTGTGTGCTAACAGCTCCTTGGGCTGTCTGGTACTCCGTGACTTTTGGAAACCCAAAAGATTTCCACCCTCAGCCCAGCTTCCGCAGCTGAGCTGGGGACTTGTTTGCTCTCTCTGTAGCTCACTTGCCCTCATTCTCTTTTTCTAAATCAAGGCTCTGGACTTTGTTGGGATCACACACCCTGTTGCTTTCACTCTGCCAAGGGATCATTCTTTCTGCCCTTCATTTTTCTCATTCCCTTGAGTCAGCTTCTTTGTTTATAATGCTGTAAGATAAAGGTAATGCTACTTACCTAAATGCTTATTAAGGATGGGGAGAAGTGGGTGATAGGAGAAACAGGACTCAGGGAAGGCCATGGCCGGCGCTCATGGAGTATTTGAAAACATGATTTGATTTTTCATGTTAGAGGTAGAGGAGTTATGGAAGGGTCTATAGTCAAACCTTACCTACAATAAGATTGTTCTTGATACCTTTTGAAGGATTTGTAACAAGTGATGTGTTTACATTTTAGGGTGAGTCATCGTCCTTGATGTAGTGTGGTGGTTGAGAGGTGTGTTTTGATATTAGCTGATCTGGTTTGAATTCTAGATCCAGTACCTATCTATTGAGTACCTATGTCATCTAACCTCTTCCTACGCCAGTTTTCTCAACTGTAAAATAACTGTATTTTTTAACATAGGATTTCGTTATACCATCTGAGAAGATAGAACTTAAAGCTAAGCATTTAATTATTTGTTTAAATTATTATGATGATACATATCGCAGAGGCAGAGTGGAAGGGGTAGAATAGTGTAGTCAGTGGTAAGTGAGGAGCTTGAAGACAAAGGGAGATAATGAGAGCCTGAATGAGAGACCTTTGTTCCAGAGAGATTTATTACCGTAGGTTTGGTCTACTCACTGGATTGATGCCCACTAAGTGTAGTCACATAAAGCAAAAGGAAAGAAGAGTCAGGGATAACTTGGGCGTTTGTCTGGGCTTTTTGTTGACTATGTTCTTAACAATGATCCTAATTTCTTTGAGTTCAATTGGCTAACAGGAATACCAGAATTTATAGATGGTGGAGACCAGCAGTTGGTGTAATGACTATGTCTCTGGATTCCCATGTAGTCGACTGCGGTTCAAGTCTCAGACCCGGTGGCTTAAACTCACACCAGGCACGTGTGCGTGCATGCCCAGGATCCTGAGAGGAGAATGGAGAAGGGATTGTGGCATAGCCATCCCCCCTGAGGGGGTTGATTTCTTGCTTTCTTTCTCTCTGTCTTTCTGGTGAGCACACATGCCCTAGAGCAAAACACTCTCTCTCAAAAAAATGCAGATATGGGCCAGTTTAATGGCCTCGTAGTTCAGGCAGCCCAATCCCACATGGCTGATTGTGCAATTACAGCCCCAGAGAAACACTCCAGGCATGTGTGCATGTGTGCCCAAAATCCTGAAACGGAGGGAGAGATGGACGAGAAGGGACTGCAGGTGCAACCATCTCCCGTGAAAAGTACTTCTCTAGCAAAATATAACAACAGAATAAAAAAAATTGCTAAACAAGAGAGATTGGAAAGCTAGATCACTAGGGGACTTCTTGGCCTGGTTCTTGCTTTTTACCAGTCAGTGGGCTGCATGTAGTCAGTATAAGACTCTCTGGTCCACTTGATTACAATATCAGATCGCCACATTAGGACATTTGATGTTAAGTTCCATTAGTCTTTCCTATTATTTAGATCAAGCCCTATTAATAAAATATACATGGGTTCAAATGTATTCCGCTTTAAAATATTTATTATTTGTGTGTACTATATGTTAAGCATTAGTAGCAATCTTTGTAACAGTTGTTAAGTGTTTAAATAAATTACTGGTGGGGCCATACCGTGGTGCAGTGGTAAAACATGACACTGTGTGAGGCAGTTTTACATGGGTATGTTCCCAGTTTAGTTCCGTGGATCTCCGAGTATCTAGGCACCTACTTGCCCATGGTCTGGGACTGGCTGAGAGCTATGGTGGACCACAACATCCAGACCCTGTTACGGGTGCTGTCTCTTTCTTTCTGTTTCTTGCTGTCTTTCACTCAGTCATGGAAAGAAAAATATATAAAATGTTTAAAAATGTGTGTAAATATATATATATATATATACACACATATGTATTGCCTCTACTGTATACAGAAACCACTTCAAGACAGTGGTTATGAACACCGTACAGGTGTGGTGACTTTAGCCTCAGAAATATAAATGATTTCTTCAAGGTTATCTAATCACTTTTTATAGAGCCAGTTTCTAATTATTTGTGTGTGTGTGTGTGTGTGTGTGTGTGTGTGTGTGTCTTCAAAACCTGTGCTTTTTCCACAATCACATAAAGCTATTATATGTAATTAGTATCGTTTTAAATTCAAGAGTGATGAGATAACATGAAAATGCTTTGGAAAAAAATCAGTGGATTAGAAAATCAATGGTTTGAGAATCATAAAATGTGGATGATGATTTAGAAGCATTTTACAGATTAACTTATGTCTTCAGCGTATTAACTTGTTAAATGGTAATAAAGTTTGCTTCTGCTCATTTTACTGTATGAATATCATATACTGAAAGTATTTAGGAATTCAAAATATTATGAAAGGTACAATAATAGAAAATAGGGTATTGGTGAAGGGATAAAAAAAATATACATGTGAAGCAAAACAAGGAGTCCAAAATAAAACCACCCAAATAGTGTCATTTGATATATTGTAAAAGTAGTATTACAGAACGGCAAGAAAAGGATCGACTTTTTAATCAGTGATGAAGGGACAATCAGTTATCCATGTGGGAGAAATGAAGTCGGAATACCTACCTCATAGCACATGCAAAATTGATTTTAAGTGAATTAAATACATAAATGTCAAGGCAAAGCTACAGTTTCATAGCAAAATATTGGAGAAAACTACAACTCTAGGCAGAGAAGAACTCTTTAAACAATACAGTTATTTTGTTTTGTTTTGAGAGATTTTTGCTATAGGGTGCATGCTCTCGCCAGAGAGACAGAGAGAGAGAGTGAAAAACCACCACTCCCCTCCCAAGGGGAATGGCCATGCTGCAATCCCTTCCCCTCTATTCTCCTCTTGGGATTTTGGGGCACATATGCACGTGTCCAGTATGAGTTTCAAGCTGCCGGGCCTAGGACTTGAAACGGTCAGCCATGTGGGAATCCAGCACCTTAACCATTACACGATCTGCTGGCCCCAAGACAATAATGTTTAAACCATGAAGGAAAAAGGCTGATTGATTCAACCACATTAAAGCTAAGAACTTGGCACTTCATGGCTGGGTTCTATTGTCAAGTTTTTAAATTATTATTAAAAAAAATAATTGATCCATGGGCCAGCTCTATGGCCTGGTGATTAAGGGAGTTGGATCCCGTGTGGCCTACTGCATAGGTCAAATCCCAGACTTGGCATCTTGAAAATCAGGCTGGGCACATGTACATGTATCCCCAGTATCTTGACAGTATGGAGAAGAGATTGCGATGTGACCGTCTTCCATTCAGAGAGCTTTCTCTTCTCTCTCTGCCTCTGGCAAATGTATATACCCTCTAGGGGAAAAAATGGTTAATAAATTTCATGCATATTTCCTTTTCAAACCTCTTATAGTGAAATGATCATAACCTCCAAACCTTCTTACCCTAACATGACAAACAAATTGTCCTGCTTGAGCTTACTAGAGTCAGCGTGGCAGAAAGCTACAGAGTGCATTTATGAAACTCCTTGTAAAAGAATCCACAGACAGAAACTTCCTGCTTAGAACTTGGATTCCTTTATAACCTTATAAAATGAAAACATTGAAAATCTTTAGACTCTGGGGTAAAAAATAAGATACAGAAATCTTTATAAATAGTTGGGGTTTTATGTTAAATTATAATGCTAGCTTACCTTTTTTTTTTTTTTTTTGCACTACTTGCCACGTTGATTTTTTTTTAAAAAAAGGACCTAGAACAGAAAAATACCTATCTCAGTAAATCTTGGTTTTAGAAATCCATTAACAGTGAGGATGTAGCAACTAAGTCATGGCATAATACCAAGGAGGAATAGATTCAGATGTCATAAATTTTCAAGCCATCCGTAACCCGAGCAAACTGATGAGTGAATCTCATATTTTTAGAAGAATAGGAATCATATAAGCTCCTACTCTTTGTAGCACTGGTTATAAAGTCTTGAGTGCTCAATCATATAGGAAAAACTCTCAAATTTTGTTTCCATTTTGCAGAGAAAAGGGGGAAAAATGTTTATACCTTCAGAAAAAAATACTAATTAATGTAGGAGAAAGACTTAACTTTAAAATCAAGAATGGTTATCTTATTTATTGACTTTTTCCGAGTCAAACTCATTTAATATACGCATATACTAACATCCAAATCTAAAATGTATAAAGATGTTTTTTATGTCTTCAGACAAAATCATATCTTTACATGTGATTTTAGATCTCCCAACAATATCATCATAGTTTTTTAAAAATAGTATTTGTATAGGATGTTTGCTTTTTGCTTCCAAAACAGATTTAGACTACTTTAACTTCTGAAGATTAGATTATGTAAGATTAAATAAAAGAAATGTACCTTGATGATGGGTTTATATGTTCCCGAATCAACGTGTAGTAACGATAGCGCTCACAAGAATCACAATAATGTTCAAATTGTGGCAGCTCTTATAGTTTCATTATTTCCTTTCTGTGGCTATAACCTTTTACTGTGTGCCATAGAGCAGGCTGTAGTTTAGATACAATTTAATCAATCGCCAGGCACTGTAGCATTATTAATGTGCTCTCAAGAGATGCTCAAGGTACAGATAGCGCCTGGCTATTTTACACTAGAAGCTGCTGGGACTTTTAGGGCTCAGAGAGGACTGAGTTGCCCTAGCTAGTGACCTCATAATTTCCAGAAGCAGGTGGAGGTGGCAATTATAGCTTCGGCCACTATCTTGAACTTTCTGTAGTAGGTGATGAATTGCAAATGGCTGGACCCTGTGCACAACAATAAACTCAAATAAATCTTCGATGTGTAATAATGACAAGACTGAAAGACTGGCAGCTATAACAAGGCTTCTGTTGTCACCCACTTTACTGTAGCCTTGATATTCATCATTATCAGCTGGAGCTAGCTCAAGAGCTGGACAAGAAGGTCCGAAGAAGGATGAGTTGTTTGCGCTGAAGCGTCCAGTTGGTCCCATCTGGACGAGAGTAAATGGGATTTTTTTTGCCTGCTCACTAGGCCAGAGCTGTCCATCATTTTAGTCAGGTATCTGATCACTTCATGCTGTGGGACAATATGGCTTTACACCGTTTGGTTCTCTCTTGGTAGTACAGGATAACATTTTTACTGTTTGGAAGCTTTTGGTTACTTTTCGGTTTCATAAAAATGCCATTTGGTTTCACAAAACTGACCTACTGATAATTTCATCATCGACAAATGATTTTTCAAATGGGATCATAATTTTAATACAGTCTGAATCACAAATGAAATCTATGTCCTGAATCATATGAGTTTCTTATGTTGAATAATAATGCATTTTTTCATTTTATCAGCACAATACATTTTATCCCATTTAATTTTCAAAACAATATAGGTAATACAAAAATTATGTCAGAATATTAACTATTATTAAAATATTACTTAAGGTCCCCTAAATACTTTATCATTATTGATATACACAGTGTAAGTATTCCTAATAATTTTAATATGCTTGCAACTGTTCTGTCAAACTTGAAAATTGAATTTTGTGATTTTAAATAAAGCCACATTCCCTGATCCTTCAACATTTTAGCTCTGTGATAAGATTAATCAATATAATATAATTTTGGATTGGTGGCTTCTCCTTAAAGGAATACCAACTTTTTGAAAATATGGTCTGTTGAATGTTCATACGAAGACCATATTATTATGTGTTTTGTCTGTTTTCTTGTGATTATGGCTTCTTAAAATGAATTTTGCAGTTAGTAACTGATAGGTGATTGATTTTCCTATTAACTGCAGCCATCTTTAATAAAGATTACAAGTGTTCGCCTAGTGTGTTTTTATTGCTTTTCTTGTTTATTTCCTACCTTTCAAGGGAAATGATCATATAATTATTTCTTAATATTTTAGATGTGATGTTTGTCTTTAAGATAAATGAACTTCTTAGTAATAGTGGAACCATTTGAGTACTTTTGCATCTTTTGATTTATGACATTTCCATTATTATCACTTAAATACATATTTTTATATAAAGCAATAATTATGTAATCAGATCTACACTTCTGAGATGATTAAAAGGTGAGAGCCTTCTGAGGATTCCGTTTCTCCAAAATGCAGGTTCATTCCCAGGGCTCAGTCCACCTGACATGCCATCGTTCATTTTGTCTTTTCTTCATAATAAATCTTTAAGCCTTGAGGCACCAGACTCATGCAGATTTTGTTGCATTTTAAAGTGTCTTGATGGAATAACAACTTCTATTTCCAAAGCCAAATCATATTGTATTTCATCTCTGTAGACCTAGCTTCACCCAGTAGTGGCCACATGAAAATATATGTCAAGAACACTGTTTTCTCATATTGGAATTTAGGCAATTTGTTTTCAGACCGTGAGCAGTTCCAACCTATTTTTGGAGCCCCTTTGTGGCCTGACCATTCGTTCCAGCATAATTTATGGTGGCACTGTAACATGTGGACTTTTCATCACTGTCCAGCTGAAATTCTCTGTTGAACATAGATTCTTCTCCCTGTTCCCTCTTATGACTCCTTTCACTTCTTCCTTTACTGCTTTTGGAACAAGTAAAATCAGTATTGAATTTGTGGTAGGCTACATATACCTTCAAGTAAAGAAGTTATTTAATTAAGTGATATCAACACATTTGAATAGTATATGTATATACGGATATTGTGTGAATCTATTTAAGAGTCTACTAAATAGCAGTATATCTGAAGTTTCTCCTTTTATGTAAAGTCTGAACTTTCGCTGGAATTCAGTGACTATTAAGAGAGTGTAAGGCTAGCCCCATGGCTTAGCAGTTCAGGAAGGTGGATCACACATGATTAACTGTAGTTCAAATCCTAGTCCCTGCAGCTCAGGGGGAAAAAATGTCAGGCATGTCTGCATACATGCCTTAAATCCTGATAGGATGGAGAAATGGGGGAGATGGGATCACAGCGTGATCACACTCCACTGAAAGGGTGTTTTTTCCCTCTCTCCTTCTCTGTCTCTCTCTCTCTTCTCTGTCAAGCACGGGTGCCCTCTAACAATGGAAACACAGTTAGAGTATATAAGGATTGATTCTTATCTAGCAGGTTGGCCTTTTGGTGAGTCAGTTTTCCAAGTATTTCACAATTAACTAGATATACTACTTGTAATATAATGCGGAGGAATATTTTCTGTTGTATCCAAGACTGCGATAACTGAAAACTAAATAAATAATTTAAGTGCAAGATGGGTGACATTACACAATTGTAATTATTTCAGGTGGAAACATGCTCTTTTACTTATTACTTATGTGCTTATTTCTGCCATTTGTCTCTATACAAGTTACACTATCCCTCTAAAACTCTAGTTTTCCACCTTGCAGAGTGGGTTAATAGCACTTCTCTTCCAGCGTTTTACTGCATTAATGAATGAATATAAACTGTTTACCATGATTTCTGCTTAACACGTTTTCAAAAAAGATACTGCTCTTCAACTACGACATAGAATTAACATGTGCATCCTTATTTCTCAGTTTGTGGTTCACATTGCTAAACTAGTTGGCAAACGGTACTTTTTTGGCACTATTTTCAATGTTAGGAAAAAAAGACTAGCAGCTGTGGTTCTCAGAATGCATTAACCTGGAGCGGTACTCAAACTTACTGTGCCTAAGAATTACCTTGAGGACTTGTTAAACTAGAAGTCGCTGTGTCCCAGCACCAATTTCTGATGCTGGGGGTCTGGCTTAAGGTCTGAGAACTAGCATTTCTAGCAAGTTCCCCTTTGATTCTGGTGCTACTAGGAACTCTGATCTAGAGGGACTTACTTAAGTAACACTGAGAGTAAAATGAGTCCAAAGATGAGACCTTGAATTTGCTTATTGGTAACACTGGCATAAAATAAAATACTAGTGCAGGCCAACAAAGAACAAAGAATTTATTTTCTGACCAGACATCTATTTCTGTTTTTGACCTAATCAGATTTATATTTGTAACTGATTCCAGCTTTTCTGTTTTACCCGTGATTTGTGAAGAATTCTTGTTTTATTTTCTTAAGAACCTAGTTTCTAGCACAATTTTTATTTAAATAAAATACTGTTACTTGGCGCCAGCACACGGCGTAACAATTACGTTGTTGGACTCTCACATGGCCGTCTGTGGTGTGAGTCCTGGACCCAGTGGCTTGAAACATGCTGGGTACATGTGCATGTGTGCTCAAGATCCCAGAAGTGGGGAATGGAGGAGAAAGGACTACGATGTGGCCATCCCCTTTGGGGGCTGATTTCTCACTTTCCCTCTCACTGCGTCTGACCCTCTCTCTCCCACAAGTGCATGCACCTTAAGGCAAAAACTTCTAAACAAGAAAAATATTATTTCAAGTTATGAATCTTTTTACAGATTTACACTATACATAAGTGTATGAAAAATTATCGTCCATGTAAGCAAAATTTTTCCATGAAGTCAGTGATCATATGCTATGTAATTGCACTTACTAATCATGGAATTGCATGTCTTAATTATAGCATATCTTACTTGCTTCCCTAGATGTGTTTAAATAATTACATTAATATAGTCTACAATTACAAAAATATACCATAATATCACAGATGATTTATTGCTCATGCTGAAAATACTTTAAATTTTTTTTTACATCAGACAATAGTTTTTGACTGGCTAGTCTAAGTTAAAAAGTGATTTTAAGACTCATGCTTTTAACATTATTTCAAGTCCAAAATAAGCTGTTTTGGGAAACAAATTTTACTTTCTGAGTTTCTATTTCTGATGTAAGTTATTGAACATTTTTTGTTTAGTCAATAGATTTTTGTTATGTCTTTGCGTTTGTTTGTTTAATTCACCAATAGGTATGTGCACTTGCCAGAGATGGGGTTTGGAGAAGATAAAGAAAGTGAGAAAGAAGAACCCCTCGTGGGGGATGGTCACACCACAGTCCCTCCCCCATTTCTCCTTTTAGGATTTTGGGTATGCATACACAAGCATCTGGCATATATTTCAAACCACCGGGTCCAGGACTGAAACCATGCAAGGGGCTATGTGAGACCCTGCTGTGTTAAGCACCATGCCACTCGCTAGTCCTCTGTGTTTTTTTTTTTTTCAGTCAAGTATATAATAAGAAAATTTGAATCTCCATTATGGATGAGTGTCCTTCATTAAAACAATTTCAGGTAATGATGATACCATAATTTCTGTTTGTATTTAACTCAAAATCAGATTTTCTTTTCTTTTCATATGATTATAGTTGGTCTCTTTTCATGGAAATAACAACCCTGAGGGTAATGACTGTCTATTTTGCTCACTACCATGGCTGCAGGTTCAAATCAGTACTCAGCACTGAGCAGATACCTATAAATCTTTGGCTAATAAATGAATAATAATTGGCTTTCTATTGGACATCTACTATCTAGTTGGTCCTTTGCTAAGTGTGTGCATACTTAATCCTCACTATGGCTATGAGAATAGATATTATTGGGGCCATATGGGAGCATAGCATTAGCACAACTAGGACCTACGTGTGTAGGTCCCTCGTCAGGCTGGGCATGTATGCCTCTGATCTGCACTGGCTGAGACAAGGTGAATTGTCGTGTGAGGACCTTGTTGGGGGTATGGTGATTCTCTCTCTTTGTCTTTCTCTCTCTTGCTGTCTCTATCTCATGGAAGAAGTTAATAAAAATAAACTTTAAAAAAATAGATATAATTAGTCATCCAGAAACCTGAGCCTGGAGAGATTAGCAATATATATGTTATAGCTAACAAGGGATGATGGGCTCTTGTCTTTCTGCTATAGACCCTAGGTTCATGCCACTCAATCATGCTGCCTCAAAGCCTTCTATTCTGAGGAATAAAAGAGGAACAAATACAGTATTTAGGGAGAGAATGGAATACTTTAGAGATTGGCATTAGGAAGATAGGAAATGAGAACTGGGAAATGGACTGTTATTCTTTGCAGAGCTCTCCTGTTAAAGAACTAAGGAGAAGCAACTGAGGTTTAATTTTGTTTGTACATATGTAGAGATATATAGGTACTATATAAATTTTTTCTCTCCTTATACCAGAGGACATGTACACACACACACAAGGAGAGGAAAGAGAATAAAGCATCCCCCAATGGGGGCTGGTCAAGCTGCAGTCCTTTTGTCTCCAGATTGTCATCGTGTTAGGATCCTAGGCACGAACACACAGGCCAGCATGGCTTTTATGCCAGTGGAGCCTGGACTCAAACTCTAGTCTGCCATGTGAAATCTGGCTTACTCTTTGCAGTGTCTTACAGCTGGGCTACAGAACTGGCCCGTGTTTGTTCATTATTTAAAGCAATCACCGCCAGTCTAATGCATGATATTTGCATCCAACTAAACCGAACTAAAATGCATTCAAAATTTTCAGTCATTAATTTTTCTTTTTTTCTAACTCCCATTTGTTTGCATAGGATGAGTTTATTTTTAGATTCATTTGCTGATTTCAGACATTTTTCTATGTTTTGTGATAGTCCTTCATTCAGTAATTTAAACTGACCTTTCTTTGTTTATTCTTCTACATAGTTCTGAATAGATTTATCTTAACTAAAGAGTGGTAAGTGATCAGCAAGTGCTTGTTAAATGAACAACGAATAAACAAATGAGTGAACACATGAATGAATAAATGACAGTATGACCTAAGCATTTCACTATTTCTCTTTGAATGGTCTTATGTGAGCTGTAAATCCAGAATAAACAGAACCATTCATTCTTCATTCGTAGCATAAGGTCAAAGATTGGGAAGGAAGATTTCAAATCAAGTAAACTTTTCTCATGTGATACTAATTTTTCTACATAGTAACAAGAATATTTTAAATACTTATGGAACATTTTCATCCCAGAGCAACATTTACTATGTTCATTTCCCAAATTTTAGGTATGATTGACAATCCTGAAATACACATTTTAGTATCTGAATGTGAATATATGGGGAAAAGGAGGCTATACCCTGAAGGGAAATGTAAATTCATAATGAAGTTGAAAAAATTATAAAATATTTCAAGTTATCATTTAGTCATCAATTGAGATAGCTTAAAATACATTTCACATGGTGTCTACCCCATAATACATATTCACTAAATGGTTCTGTAGGTGAACTGAAACTTTGGCCTTAGACAGGGTTGCATGAATAGAATTAGAGAAGATAAGCAAAAGTTGAATATTTTGAAAAGTTTACTGTTAGACAAAGCTGTGCAGAAGGAAGAAAAAACTAAGCAACTATATATAAAGATAAATATTTGTTTCACAGACAGTTAAAACTCTTAGATGTTTACTCCTAAGGTGATTTTTCTTTTCTTTTCTTTTCTTTTTTTTTGTAATTTTAAAGAGAATAGAACACCATTATTAAACTGTAAAGTCTCTCAGTGTAGCCCCCCCAAGAAATTTCATTAAAAGTATAGTAAATGAATAAATTAGTGATTCCATTACATAAAACCTGTAAATAATCAAATTATTTATCTCATTCATATTTGTGAGTTTTCATAAATTAATGGAGGCAGGTGCCTATTAGTTTTTCAGCACATATAGTTCTGTTTTGTGATATAAAAAAAATCAGTGGGGGGACAACAGGTGGTGTGGTGGTTATGGCACTGGGCTCCCGCATGACCAACCACAGTTCAAGTCTTGGACCTTGTGGCTTACTTTACTTTTTCACTTCCCATCTCTCTCTCTCTCTGGTCAAAGTAAAATAATAATAATAAAAAATTAAAATTTTTTTTTTTTGCTATAGGGCACATGCACTCGCCAGACAGACAAAGAGAGACAGAGAGACAGAAAGTGAGAAATCACCCCCCAGGGGGATGGCCACGCCACAATCCCTTCTCCATTCTCCTCTCGGGATCTTGGGCACGCACACACATCCGCCTGGTGTGAGTTTTAAGCCACCGGGTCCGGGACGCGAACCACGGTCGACTACGTGGGAGTCCAGCACATAGCCATTATGCTAACTGCTGTCCTAATAATAAGTTAAATTTAAAAAATATTTTTTAAAGAGGTTTTTGCCTTAGAGCACATGCGCTTGCCAGAGAGAGCAAGAGAGACAGAGAGAGACAGAGAGAGAAAAACAGTGGGGGAAAGTGAGAAATCACCCCACAGGGATAACAGCATGTTACAGTCCCTTCTCCTCCTGAGATCTTGGACACACATGCATATTCACCTGGTGTGAGTTACAAGCACCAGGTCCAGGACTCGAACTGTGGATGGCCATGTGGGAGTCCAGCAGTGTAACCACTGCTGCATCTGTTGACCCATAAAATCTTTAAAAAAAAATAATAAATCAATTGGAAGAGTACCTTTATTTTAAAGGTGAGACATAAGAGTTGGCAAATATTCAGATCCACTGTTCATGTGTTAGTATCCAGAAAAAAAACTGAAATGATATTGCTTATTTTAACATTTATCCATTTACTCAGCAAATACCTGTTATGATCTAGCTATGTATAAAATAATTTCCTAATTTTTTGATGCTTTAGTTTATAAAACCCTTTATTGCATTTTAGTTTTCTACACATCAGGGCCCCTCAAAATGCCAGTTTGTCCTGGGACCAGCAGTTAGCATAATAGCTATGTCGCTGGACTCCCATGTAGTCAATCGCGGTCGGAGTCCCAGACCCGGTGGCTTAAACTCACACCGGGTGCGTGTGTGTGCATGCCCAGGATCCTGAGAGGAGAATGGAGGACAAGGGATTGCAGCATGGCTATCCCCCCTGGGGGGTGATTTCTCACTTTCTGTCTCTCTGTCTTTCTGGCGAGCACACGCGCCTTATAGCAGAAACCTCTCCCC
>NW_006159982.1:4176307-4203008 GCF_000334495.1 Tupaia belangeri chinensis | reverse complement strand
AAAAAAAAAAAATCCCAGTTTGTCCTTACAGTTCCCTGGCTGATTCTTATAATCTTTATGCTCATGTCATGGACAATGGAAAGAGAAGTTGTGCATTATCTACTGCCAAGGCGCCTATAATCAAGAGTGAGTTCTTTAGACAAGTAGCTGATAGATCAATTTGCTAAGCGTTTAGACATTCAGCGAAGGACAGATCATTTCTGATTGGGAAAATCCTTCTCCTCCTTTACCTTTTCCACAGGAAGAAAATAATAAGGGTGCACCTTCGTGTGTGCAGACTCTAGGTGCTGCCCAAGTGCCTGATGCCCAAAACTGCAACAAAAGAGGCCAAGTTCTCGCTCCAGGCTCTCTCCAGGCAGCTCTCTTCCCATAGCCTTCATTATGCTCTTGGCTCTGCTCGTCCATTGGTGAAACTCCTGCCATAAAGCAACAGTGCTTCCGTGTTCCTTTCCACTCACATTTCAGAGTTGAAGGGTCACTGGAATCTGGCTACTGAGAGCCACATCAGACATGTTTGATATTGTAGTCATCTGTGAGAAAATGGAGATGGTGTGAGCGGACAGTTCTTTCAGGAAGTTGTTCTCTGGACAGGAAAAAAGAGAAGAGAAATTGCACTGTCCACAGTTTTGATCGTTATTAATAAAGGAGGGCCTGAAATATGTTTAAATTCCGATTGGAGAGGCTTCAGAACAGAGGGAGAGGTGGAGAAAATTCAAAGGAGAGGTACTTATGGATGGAGAGAAGTTTCTAATTTGGCGGAATATGACAGAGGCAGAGCACAGATGGAGCCTTAGGTAGGAGAAAGAACGTTTCATGCTCTTTACTAGGAAGAACAGAAGAGGGGTATTTTGGAGTTAAGTTCAAGTTCAGGACAGGACGTGAGAAGGTGTTCAGATTCCTATTTTATTTGTATTATGAAATAATAGACAAATTTGTTTCCTAAGATGAGATGAGGGCAGAAAGTAGTCAAAAGTTTTTAAGAGACTCTTTAAATCCTTTGTGTGAAGACTTGAAGAGAGCGCTAATTAGAGACAGCTGGGATTGCCCAGCTGCGCATGCGTTTATAGTTTGTCTCAGGTGTGTGGGTTTTCCCAAGAGCAATTAGCAGCTTGGGAATGAGAGGCAGATAATGTACAGGTGTGTTGAATCGTCTTGGTTTGCTAGTGATTAGGGCTTAACTAGCCTGGGGTGTGGAAAAGAGAGATGATAAAGGGAATTGAACAGTTTTTTGAGAAGCATATTGGCTTCTGGGTTGGAAAGGAAAGAAAGTAGAGACAAGGGAACTTGATAATTTTGGAGAGGAGGAAGAGTCGATACACTGATTATTTCCATCAGGTAAATGAATAAGAATAATAAAGTGGGAAAGGAATAGATTTTTAGTTAGGATGTGTAACTTCAAATGCTGTTAGATTTTCATTCTGTGAGGCAGACCTAGAGCCCATGAAAAACATGGTCATGGACACACTCAGGTTAGGCCCCTTCTCCTTCGAGGCAAAAGTTTTATTGCAGTTTTGTATCTCATTTCAAATGTCTAATTTAAGGATATGTGTAGTTCATCTACTCAGAACTTTATAAAACTAGTAACTCAAGGGCTCAGCCAGTGGCATGGTGGGTAAGGCAACTGGATCCCATGTGACCAACTCTGTGGTTTGAATCCCAGAGCAGGTGACTTGAGGAATATTCTAGATGCGTGTATGTGCATGCGCATGTCCAAATTCCAGAGAGGGGAATGGAGGAGAAGGGATTTTGGGATGGCCACCCCCCTGGGGTGATTTCTCACTTCCTCTCTCTCTCTCTCTCTCTCTCTCTCTCTCTGTTCGTCTGTACTCTCAGTGAGCTCATGTGCCCTATAGCAAAAATTATAAATAAATAAATAAAAATAATAAATTTAATTAAACAGTAACTTAAATATAACTACATACACACTAAAATAAGATATTTTAACATCCATAGTTTTCATTTCCAGTTCATTCATATTACAGAATCAATATAACTTCCAGTCAAGTGAGATTAAGAGAATCATTCTTGATCTGGTTTTTCTTCTTTGGTTATAATCATTGCTCTTGTTTTTGTTTTGTTTTGTTTTGTTCTTATTTCATGGAACTGTGGACCAGACTGGTCATTTTCTCATATAAGTCCATTTAACATGCTTTCATAAAATGTTTAGGTTTCTGTTTACCATGTCTCAATTTCGGGTTTTGTATTAGTATTTTATAATGTGCCAAATGTTGTAGAAACATTTGATAAGTAACATTTTTATTTTTCTCACATTACCTTTATAATCAAGCTAAAAGATATTTTTCATCACAGGTGGGGAAACTGAGGCACATAGCAGATTTCAAACCTTCACATCATCATGTTTTCCAGTTATGTGTAGTCCCTGAGACATCAGTCCAAAATTGACTCCAGAGTCGACACACCTAGCTCCTACTCCGTACAGAGTTTCTGTCGGTTGTAGTTTCTGACTTGCAGCCTCTCCGTCCCTTTCTCTAAGGTTCCCCTCTCTCCTTCACAATATCATGCAGATGCAAAGTAAGGTACATGGGAGGCAGAACAGTGTCTGGCTCATGGCAGGTGCTTAGCAATCTTAGTTCCCTTTTCTGTAACCAAACGTCACATGCCCCAGCTTTCTAAAGTCAGGAATAGCCTTACTCTGCTTTCACTAACATCACTACACTGTTCTGTTCTGTGATGCCAACAGGAAAGTAGAGGGACATTTACACATTAAGTAAAAGTGGAAAAGGCTGTGGAAGGAAAAGAACATCTTGGCATTTCTGGGATGGATGCAAAACTAAGTATCCTCAGAAACTTCCAGGTTTAGGACATCAGTAGTAATCATTAAGACTGTTTTGGGTTACATGTAACAGCCAACTTGATCTGTCTTATGCAATTTTTTAAAAAATAAGTAATTTATTAGCTCGAAGCATTAAGATGTTGAATTCACAGTCTTAAATGATAACATCGAAGCTAAGCCTTGTTCCTTCTCTTTGAGCTCTGTAAGTCTCTCTGGCCATAGGGGGGCAAAAGGACTCTGGCACTTAAAGCTGCATCTTACCACTGTTTTCTCCCCCACCCGCCACATCCCCAAAAGAGCAGTTTTCTCTTCCCAGTAGTTCCCAAAATATCCTAGAAGATTCTTGATGGCTTTGAGTAAGTCACATCCACATTTCTGAACCAACTACAATGGGTATGTTACAGGTGCTGTAAATGGGTAGGCCTGGACCAGAGAAATGGAGGCAGTGTTACTGAACCTCATACCCTCAGGATGGACGAGGGGACTTCTATAGGATAAAATCAGGGCCCATTTATCAGAAGAAGGATAGTGTCACTCAGTCCATAGCTGTTTAGTACATTCAAACTAAATCCAGCGAGACTCCTTTAAAAACAAAGTTTATATTGTATAATCTTGAATATCTTAACCCTGCTCCCCCACTTAGAACTGTTTTTTTCTTTTTTTTTTTTTTTTAAATCAAAAACAAAGTTCTTAGGTTTTGAGCATGAATGACTTTGTTGGAACACAGGGCATGCCAATAAGAAAATTAAGAGGTTTGGTCTTCATATGGGAAACTCTTCACTCTATCCAGATGATATACCTCAACTATAACTTGTGAAAGAGGTTTGAGCATTTTATTCAAATCAAAATCATATGTTCTCAGCTTCCACTGCATCATATCTAAAAGACCTGCATCATGACTTTGCAGATCAAATTATTGTGTGATATAGTGAATTCCCCAACCCATTGTCTCACAGTACATAGTAAATAATACGCGCATGGATTAAAAAGTGAACCTGTATGTACGCATTTAACTGTTGCCAATTTGTAGGGTACTTATAAGGTTGAACAAAGTAGGGAAGCTTAAATTCTATAATTTTGCTTGCTTGTTTTCTTAATTAGGAGTTGTTACAGAAACTTACTGAAAAAAGCGAAATGATCTTTCCTCAAAATCAAGGACTTTTTGTAATTATCGGGCTTTGAGAGACTCCACTTGTCAGACCCCTAGTGACTCACAAGACTGTACTTTTTAACTGCTGTGACAGGACATCTGTACACCCTAAATTTGAAACTGCAAGGGAAAAAAAAAAAGAAAACAAGAACATTACTGATGTGTCTTAGCAAGCAGAGAAATTTCGACTCACGTTGGACTCCTGAAAAGAACGTTTTTACTTGGTGCTTAATCATTTCTTATTGCTGAACTGTGTTGCAAGATTAACAAAGCAGTATTGGTTTTATTAGGGAAGTAAAGCCAGAATTTAGAAGAAGTTGACAGTTTTCAGTGTGAATCATTTTTTCTTTTCTTAGGCTTTAAAGAGCAAACCGGAGGGGGCTGGACAGTGGCACAATAGTAACACAATGTTCTTCAAAGCCAATTCATGTGGGAAGGTTTCAGGTTCTAGTCTAGAGACAGGCACAAGATCCGGGATTGGTTAAAGCCAGGGGTGGGTTAGGAGTATGCTTGTATCTCTATTTATTTCTTGCATAATACTACTCAGTCATGGAAGAAGTATGGGAAGAAACTTAGAAAAATAAAAGGTACAAACCCGAGGACGGTAGTGGAGTATTATTTCTAAAGGAGCTAATGGAATGTAATAAAATTTGCCTACTGAGAACATGCTTATTACAGAAGCTCAATTGTCACTATGCATCTAATTTTTCTATAGTTTCTAAGACAAATCAGCAGCGTTCTTGTTTTATTCCCCCTGCAGTTTCAAATTTAGGGAATACAGATGTCCTGTCACAACAGTTAAGAAGTACAGTCTTGAGAGTCAACAGGGGTCTGACAGGTAGAATCCCAGAGTGTTCTAAAATTCCTGGCTTCATGGCCAAATTCTATGCAGTGTTTGGATCCAACTGGAGTCATGACTGTAATGCCGAGGAATACAGGCTGCTTACTTCTGACTCTTACATACTCTCATTGAGTGTCCAGAAAACCAAATGACAATCTTTGTAGAGGCTTATTTTAACTTCATTATTATAGCCAACAACAAAGGCAGATTTGGGGTTGATTACTCTTGGTCTGCAGAGAAAGATCATGGTAGCACAGATACTAAGTGACACTTTGGAGGCTTTTGTTTTTCCATCTTCAGCCACACAGTCCTAGTGCTAGACTCCCACATGGCCAACTGCAGTTCCAGTCCAGATCTGGTGGCCTGCTTTCTCACTCACTTTCTCTTTATCTCTCTGGTGAATGAAAGTGCCCTATAGCAAATTTTAAAAATAATAATATAAATAAATAAAATAAGTAATTAAAAAAAATTTAGTTAGGGCCAGACTGTGGCCCAGTGTTAAAACATGATGTCCCGCAAGACAGTCTCGCTTGGGAGGGTTCCTGGTTCTAGTCTAGAGACTTCCCTGAGCACCCTAGACATTCTCTGAAAGCTGAGGGTGGATTACAGCATCAACACCCTGTTGGGGCTGTTTTCTCTCTAGGCTCCCTTGCTCCTGGTAGATGTAATCTTAAGGGTGTTTGTTTGTTTGTTTATTTGTTTTTGTTTTGTAGATACTAGGTTTCTCACTACTAGAATCAGGATTTGTTTTCATAGTATTAATTTTATTTAAAGGCATATCCTAAAATCTTAAAGTATTTGTCGAAACCTTTCTTGCTAGAACAATTTAAAGTATCCTCATGCACTAACTAGGTTTCAGAATTGATCCTCTCCGGAGTCACATTATTGTACAAACACTGTGTACTTTAGTGTGATAACATTGACTAAATGGTTTTTACTGTTTAAGAGAGGAATAATCACTGCTAGATGGCTAAAAGTTTAAAAAAAAAAGATTTTTTTTAAAAAAAGGGCTATTATTTATCACTGCTATCAATATAAAAATTCATGTTACTTCCACATGTAATCATGGTGTGTTTTGTTGAATAATTTGGGATTCCGCTACTTTAGGATAAATTGTTTTCAGAAGACATAGAAGGCAAGGAACAGGCTGAAGTTGTAGCACCCAGCAGCTAGCTGCAGAGGTGGCACTCTGCTGCAAATCTGTCTTACTTTTCTGTTCATCTTGCTGTTTTTTCTCCCCTCACCCCCTTCCCTCCTTGTTTTCCTTCCTAAAATTTCAGTTTAAAGACCATTGGGACCCCTTTGTGACTGTAGCATAATCCATTGTGCTTTCCCACCAGTTATAACATAGAGTACACTATTTAATTTTTATTTCATTTTTTAAAGAGTTATTTTATCGAACTTTATTTTATTTATGTATGTATTTATTTTTATTTGACCAGAGAGGGACAGAGTCGGGGGGAGAGTCGAGGGAGTGAGAAAGCAAGCCCCCAGGTCTGGGACTAGAACTGCAGTCGCCCTAAACTACCACGCCATCTGCCGACCCCCACTCTTTAATTTTTAAATAGTTAATGTTCCCAAACTTTTTAATGTTTTTCAAAAAAATAGAAAAATATATAATTCTAATTTAGATTCTGACAATTTTTAGATTGGACCTGGTATGTTCATTTTTATCCTAAGCAATTCTTATGAACAATGTATTAGTTCAAAACTAGGTGATTATAATAAAAAGTAGTGACTATTTCAAAAATGCAGTTAGCATAGATGTATATTCATTACATTTTTATATAAATACATATATAAATAAATTGTAAAATAATCAGTAAATCAAGTCTTTCAGGTTATCTATTGCCATTGTTTCCTATGCATTGAAGCCCTCACCATAGCCATTACGATAAAACGTTCCCTAAGTACATAAAGGCTCTGATCGTTAAGATTTTTATTGCCAGCCACACATACAGAGCTGCAAATTGCCTTGTTTCAGATTTATTATGTATTACTCCAGAAATTCTATAAAGATCAAAAGAACTGATTACAATGTTGACCTTTGCATTAACTCATCTGAATTTAAATTCAAGTGTTTGATTTGGGAAAATAAGTCCATTTATCATAGGTCTGCTACTGAGGGGATTGTGCGGCACTGATTGGGAGTGCTGAGACCAAATTTATTTATTGAGCGTGGGCTTGAAAATTGTTTGTAGGACAAGAGGAACAAAAGTTTGACCTGCCATTGTATAGTACCAGGGGAACAATGGGGGAACATTGCCCTTTTCAAATCTCAAGTAGTCCATCCGTTTCAATCTTGTTGATAGAATCTCCAGATATTAAATTGAGCAAATATATACTGTTTCAATCATAGAAACCGTTTCTTGGCTTAAAATTAATGATCCTTCTTTTGCTGAGAAAATAGCCCATTTCTTCAACATAGTGTTTACATGTTAGAAGACTATTGAGGTGCTTCTCATTCTGAAATAGGCCTTAATATTTTATACTTGAAGTCACACTCGTCAATGTTTCATTTCTTTCTGATTTATTAAGACCAAAGCTGTTTGTAGTAATGTCTTTCTGTATAGACGTATGGATTTTATTATTTTTTCCCTTTTGAACTATTTGATTATCAATATACAAAAGTCCTACATCTAAATGTATGCATTCTACCCATACTCATCCTCCCAAATACCGCGTCATGACCACGTGGAGACACCTTCTCATCTGCCTTCAGATGAGCAGAGAGTACTAGAAAGTAATTTGATCAAGGGAGCAATAATGTCAGTCAGCACAAGACATCAGCCTGAATCTGTTGTATAACTGAATACCCAATACTCGTTCTGTGTGATGGTATAGCATCCATAACAACATGAAAAATTAGGACCTACACTGCTAAGTTTAGTTATAATGGCCATAACCCATGGTAACCTGAAGAGCCTATTGGTTTAAAAAAAAAAAAATACTACATTGGGGATTAGGATTTATGCCCATCTTAACACTAAGGTTCAGCTCTTCTGCTCTTCATGGTGATTAACCCTCCAACCTCAGGCACAGTTAGAATGAGGAGGCCAGGATGTTACCCATTTGCTAAGTTTCAATGGGCAGACTAGAAACAATTACAATAGACCCTTGACATTTGCAAGAGATTGGTCCTGAGACCTTCTTGTATCTGCAAATGGGAAAGTGTAACATAGCGTATTATTTTCCCCATAAAATCCAGTAAAGTATAACTATAAATATTTAAGTGACCTTTCAGGCTATTAATGGTTCTATAAAAACAAAACTAAAATATTTTTAAAGCTTTAAAGTAAATTCTGGCACTAAAATAAACTCCATACCACTTGACATTTATTTATTTTTAAGAGAGATGTGTGCTACAGGATATGTGCACTCACCAGAGTGGCAAAGAGACAGAAAGCAAGAAATCACCCCTGAAGGAAGATGGTCATGCCACAGTCCCTTCTCCTCCATTCTCCTCTTGGGATTTTGGGCATGCATGCACACATGGCCTGGAATGTTTTAAGCCACCAGGTCCAGGACCTGAACCATGGCAAACTACATATATGAGAGTTCAGTGACATATCCATCACATCATCTGGTTGTCCCCCCACTTAACATTATTTTAGTAACATCAACCCCAAATTTGTGGAACCTGCAAATACCAAACAACATTGATATTAATGATATTTAGTTATAAAAGAAGTACATTTGACATGTGAATGCTCAGCTTGCTGATTGTGAATGTGCTCTTGTGAGTGATTCACAGTAGAAATGCAATGGAAGCCTGGATGATTGTATCGGATGCCTTTTGAGTCTCTTAAATGACCTCTCTTGCAAAGGTTCTTCAGTTCATTCTTTAGTAGACTTCCCAGTTTCGATACTACCTAAATTGATCTTAGGCACAATAAATATGTTTTGTAGTGAAAAAGTAGGATTAAGTTTTTAGCTTTTTATTTCTTTCTTTCTTTTTCTTTCTTTTTTTTTTTTCATTGCCAATGGGCTTCACCCTTGCAGGAAGAGACAGAGAGAGAGAAAGCCTCCCAATTGGGCATGGTCTCGCCATAATCCCTCTCCTCCATTTTTTCATCCTTTCAGGATTTAGGCTATGCATGCCCCTGTGCCAGTATATCAAACCATCATGGCTAGGATTCAAACTATGGTCAGCCATGTGAGCTCTGAGCTCTGGCTCTGGCTCCTTTAACCACTAGGCTATGGAGCTGGCCCCTTACTTCATTTTAATACAGTTTGAAAATTAAGCATCTTCATAAGAAAGTAGTAGTCTATGTAATTAAAAAACGAGTGTTCCTGGCTAAAAGGAAGAAATATATAGGGTACTTAATATTAGAAATTATTTATTACTTTTAAAAGAAGTTTCTTTTTTAAATTTTTGAAGTTAAAAAAATTTTTTTTTGAATTGCACTGAGAAGTCGTTGAAGGATCAAATTCCTGTCATTGTCAATTTGAAGTTTTTTTTAGGATTGTTCAGATTATTGAACCAGTGGGGAAAGTTATATTTATAAAATTAGCTTAAACTTTTCCTTTTTTCTTGTGTAATCTAGTCATTGAAGCCCTAAATAGTTCAACTGTTCTTTGATGAATTCAACTCTTTTGTTCAACCACTGGAAACATGTTTCATTTATTGCAGTGATGACTTTTAATGTTTTGAGTAGTATTAAAATGGTGATAGTAGGCAGAGACTAGTGGGATGGGGCAGTGTTCCATAAAGGGAATCTGTTGTCAGTGCAAAACAAATAGTCTTTGTCCATCTCGAACCCCTCAAGCTAATTAGTTTCAATTTAGTGAACATATATTGAATACCTACTGTATGTCAGGCATTGTCTTAAGTACTCTGGGTGCAAAGATTAACTGAAATACGCCCTTTTGTCAAAGAATTTGCTACAAAAGAGTAGGCATACACTTAATATAGTGTGGTAGGTGGAGTAAGGGTTTTACTAATGGAATGAAGAAAGGACTGAAGACATTCAGAAAGAAGAAATGAGCCAAAAAGGACGCCTTTCATTGATTTCTAATTTGTACAGAAATTATCAAAAAACTCAACATAGTTTCACAAAATGTTTTTTGATGTAAAGATTTTAGAGAAAATATTGCATTTTTAAACAGATTTGAAAATCGAAAACCAATGATTTAAGTGTGTTTTTTTCCAAAGCTCACACATATGATTTTAATAAAAAAGTTATTAAGGATTTAGTATACTCAGAGAACTTACCATCTAAGTAAAACCTTCCTAATGACTAGAAAGCAGGCAGTTAAGTTCAAACTTACATAGTTTACCCTAATTACAATCATATTTCAAAAAATTAGAAATGTAAGCTGACATGAATAGAGAATGCATGATAGAAAATGTGTTGGTCTATTTTTGTGTTTCTAACAGACATAACTGAGACTGGATGATTTATAAAAAAATATAAAAGTTTATTTGACTCATGATTCTAGTGGCTAGAAATCCCAGAGACATAGAACAGACATCAGGCCTACCTACTTTCCACCGTGGCTAACAGAAGCAGAGAGGATGATGGACACATGCAGAGAGCAACCTGAAGGCCTCCATTTTCCTTTTATAAAGGAACAACCCATCTTTACAAGAACTTAACCCCTCTCATGAGAGCTACAATTCATTCTGTCTCTTGTATGGTCACCGTTAGTGATGCTGATTCTTCCATGATCCCATCACTGACCTCTAAGCCTCACCTCCTTTCAATACCATTACATTGGGGACCAAATTCCAGAACATGAACTGTCAAAGGACAAACCATTATCCCACCCATAACAGAAGACATCATCAGCACAAAGAACTTTATGTGTCTGGGTAGATGGAAAGTATCAGAAGTACTTGGAAGTCAGAGAAAAAAAAAAAGCTGGAATTCCTAGCACAAAAGGCTTGATAAAATAATTCAATACCTGTGTGTAGGTGTGCCTATTGTGTTCCAGGGTTTTTCTATGTGTCTTCTCTTTTCTATGGAAAACCTATGTCAGCGCTAGTGCCAATTTTAGAATGTTGCTATTGAGGCACAGGATTAATATACATAGCTAGGTTACATAATTAAAATGTGGCAGAGACAAGATTGCTTCATCTGACTGCAAAGCACTCATTCTTTCTTCTATACCATGCAGTAAGTTATCAATAGATGACTCAGATTTTTTACCTGCGACTAGAAAAATACCGGTGTTGGCCAGTAGTCCTACAAAGTAGGTTAAATACATAAAAGTTAAAAGTCGGACTTTGGGAAAAGAACCTGATTTGGGAAGAAGTATAACGAATTTATTTGGCTATAAGGAGTTTGAAGTCATTCTAGGATATCCAAAAAGAGACAAAAGGTTACTAAATATAGAACTAGTTGGGAATATGAAACTTCACATACAAAAGGCTCTGAATGTGTGATCAGTTGACACACAGATGAGAGTTGAAGAAGGAGAGTTCGTGCACATTCCCAAACAATAAATAAGTAGAGAAAAAAATGGAGGGTAAAGATTATCACTCTAGAAAATACTTGGATTGGAAAAGATAAGTAAGTTTGTAGATATGATGGCTTTGTCTTACTGTCTGACGGGATTGTATATTGGGTTGTCAGAAAAGTTATGACATATTGACTTTCTGACAACCCAATATATTTACACAGACACACACACACACACACACACATATTCACACGCACACACTAAGATATCAACATTGGGACCAGCAGATTGCATAATGGTTACATCACTGGACGCTCATGGTTTGAGTCCCAGATCCAGTGGTTTAAACCTCACACCAAGCGTGTGTACATGTATGCCTAAGATCCTGAGAGGATAATGGAGGGGAAGGAATTGTGGTGTGGCCACACACACACACACACACATCCCCAGGGATGATTTCTCTCTTTCTGTCTTTCTGTTTCACTCTGTCTCTCTGGTGAGCACATGTGCCATATAGAAAAAAATCTCAAAAAAAAAAAAATATATATATATCAATATTATGAACTACCAATTTATCTTTATATTAATTTTGCCTATTTTCCTCTATAATCAAGAAATTTTTTCATATATAATGCCACACATGTGGGTTTAAAGCCCTGCTAATTATATAGGGAGGCCTAAGCTATTAACCATGCAAATGGAAAGTTCTACAGAGTTTGCATTAAATCATATAAGAGAAGAAAGAAAATGTAAGCTCTAGTGTCATTGTATTTGATTTGAGGAAAGAAAGAGATGGATAAAAATACTAAAAAAGAACAATTTCGTATTTTTGAAAGCTAGAACAATAGAGATGATGAAGCGTATCTATTGCAGAGTTTGCGTAGGCAGCATGTTCCTTTCTCACAGATTTTTAGTTCCAAGTTTTCTGAGTACCTAGTAAAACCTGATTCAGCTGTCAGTTTACATTGAACAAATATTCCAGGGGTGAACTTCCTCTCTATTAGCTCAGTATCAACTGTTAGCTCAGTATCAACGCACCCACTCAACTGGAGTTGAGTAGTTATGGGACCTTGAGGAAGGTCTTTAATGAGGAAGTTATTTATTTTTCTATTTTAATTGATTAAGTCAAGTGGATGGAACTAAAGACCAGCAAATCAGAACTCAGTAGTCTGAAGTGCAATGTCAAGCCTGTTGATAAAGCAGATTGGAACTATAACATCTAGATGTGCTATTATGAATAAGTGTCAGCATTTATTGAGTCCTTACTATGTGCTAGGCATTTCTCCAAGCAGTTTATGTGTGTTAACTTATGTAATTCTCTTAACAGCCCTATGAGACAGGTTTTAATCTTAATGGACCTTTGACACTTGAAGCAATGGAAGTAAAGATAAATAACTAAGTAGCTAGAAAGTAGAAAAGCATGTATTTGAACAAGACATTATGACTTAAAAATCCACATTAACCTCTGATTGTTTAAGGCCAAATTGTGCTAATTAATTGAACCACACATCTGCTATACCGTGGACCGAATATAGTTAGGATCTTTACAGTTTATGTTCTAATCGGTTTCATACCCTGTCCAACTGTGCGGTCATGTCACAGCGGGTTACCCTCTGAGAATTGGGAAAGAGCCAACAGGGTCCAAAGTTAAAGAGGACAATTAATTGTCCTTAAGCAAGGTGCTAATGCAGAGGGTACCTGTGTGCAATTGTACTACCTTTAGATGGCCTACTTTTTTTTTTGTTAAGATTATACATAGTTTAATAGATTGGAGACAAAGTTTGAAACAGTTTCATTTTGAATGTGATACTTGGCTTTGTTCCATAAGTTAAAAAAAGTTAAGTGGTCAATTGTAAGCAAATGGGCAGTTTTTAGTTATAAAGCTAATGGTTTACCCAGTTTATCATAACTGTACATTGTAATCTAGGGTTTCTGATTTAAGAATTGGAAAATGCTTGATAAAATGTTTCATGGCTGCTTCTACATCTTCAAAATGTGGATGGTGTAGAATTTTGTTTCTTTTTATTAATGGGGATGGGAGAAATGCTTGTAAGATCAAATCTTTTTTAATCTTGTTTTGTATTCCTTGGCATATTTCTATTTATAGTGAAAAGAACATATTGAGTTTTGCCACAAATTGTATTTGTTTTACCCAGTGTTATTTAGAAGAGATACGTATCTGTATATTCATTGTGCAAAGGCTTACCGACAAGTATACCCAGGATTCTGTTTCATGTGATTCAAAACAATTAGAATAGCTGGTGTAACTTTTGTGGAGATTTCAATGTAGATGCCATGATAAAGCGTAAGTTCTTAAGTTGACAAGTGAATATTGTTTTATTTCATATCTACCATGTGTCAGAAATATGGGAAAAACAAAGTTGATTAAGACATAGTTCCTAATCTGTAGACAGTTACAATGTACAAGAGATTTGGATAAGTTGCTAGTTAATTAAAATCCACTGTAATAAATGATATTAAGTATGGTGTTTAGAATATATAGAGGTAGGGGCCAGTGGGCAGTGTTTGGTTAAGGTGCTGAACTCCCACATGGCCAACCGTAGTTTGAGACCCAGACCTTGTGGCTTGAGAATCACATAGGGTCTGTGTGCATGTGTGCCCAAAAACCCAGGGGGAGAATGGAGTAGAAAAGATTGTGGAATGGCCATCCCCCCTGGGGGTAATTTCTCACTTTCCTTCTTGCTGTCTGTATCTCTCTGATGAGTATATTACCTTATGGCAAAAATTTAAAAAAAAAAAAATATATATATATAGCCCAAAGTATGTTTATGCATTGTGGATACAGTATGTAATAATGTTATAGGAGCTACATAAGGTATAATGAAAGGAACCAAAATATTATAGGTATATAGTGATAGCTTTTTAAGTGAATGTTTTTATAAAAATATTAGTATGCATCTCCAAGCAAATTCGTTTGTTCCTCTGTTACACAAAACTTGACACGTATGGAGCTGTTCTCTGGGAGAGAATTATTTGTAAGAACTGAATTGCAGTATGCTGGAAGTCACATAACCAGTTATGTTTTCAGCTCTCCAGATTGGCCTGAAAGTATGCTGGGAGTAAACACCCATGCCTTAGATCCACAGAAGCTGGACGGTTGGGAAAAGGGGATTGTGACGTCACAGATTCTTCTCTCTCTTTCTCTCCAGCATGTACATATGCTGTCTGCCATAATTAGATCAACTTTTTAAAAAATTGTAGTAATAACATCTCTTTTATTTTCTATAGTTTAAAAATTATGTACTATTTTATGTGTAAGACACCTGGTAAATTCTATTTATTTATTCAGTTTATCCTTTGCATACTTACTGCTGAATTTTTTATATACTGTCTTATGAGGTTCTTTTAGAATGGTTTCCATGATACAGATGGCAATGTGGTTTCAAACACAACATATTTAAATTGTTGGAAGACTTTAGTATTTAACCTGTTTGTTACCTACTTGGGGGTACGTTTTTTGACTGTCTCAAAATACTGGTGAGCTTTCCTGAGCATTATTTGTGCTTTCAACTAATTCAACACCTGGTTTACTGTAAGCCTGGTCTTAATCGCAGTGTAACAGTAAATTAAACATAGCCTCTGTTTTCATGAAATATTTAGTATTGTAGAGGGGACAAAAATATACATGTTATTCTTTTTTTTTTTTTTTAAGAATTATTTATTTAGGGGCCAGCAGGTGGCATGGTGATTAATGCCGCTGGACTCCCACATGGCTGACTGTGGTTTGAGTCCCAGACCTGGTGGCTTGCTTTCTTACTTTCTGTCTCTCTCCCTCTCTCTCTGTCCCTATCTGGTCAAATAAAGTTAAATAAAATAATAATAATTATTAACATATATAATTTATTTTTAATAACATAATAGAATATTTAATAATAAAACAATTATTAATATACTACTAGGAATAAGAAGAATTCTTTTATTTAACTTTACCTGTTTATTATTATTCTCAATTTGGCTAGAGAGAGAAAGAGAGGGAGAGTGAGAAAGCAAGACCCAGGTCTGGGGTACGAACTTTTGTCAGCCATGTGGGAGTCCAGCTCCTTAATAGTGCCTAACGTGCGCCTAACATTAATTTTAAGAAATATAAGAAAGAGACAAAGAGTTACAGAAATTCAAAGTGGAGAGAAAAATTACTACTGTTATGTGTGGTCAGAAGGGCCTTTATGGTTTTTCATTGTTATTTTTTTTATAAAATCAAAGAAAGCTATTGAGAGAGAGAAAAAAAGTTTTGAATCTGGCATAGGAGGAAGTACATTCCTTTTATTATTCCAATAGTATGTATTTGACTGGTCTGCCAATTCAGCTTTTAGTCAGGCCCTTAGAATGGCCAAGAAAAGCAAATCAGCTGTTAAACATTTAATTTAGAGACCATCATGATAGATAAGATACTTAACTCTATTTTATTTAAACTCGTGACCTTTACATTAATTGAAAAAGCATCAGAATTATCAGCCTATAGTCACTAATAATATCCGAGGAAATTATTGAATTAAGTTTTGTGATTCAGAGTGAGTATATTAAGGTTTAACTTAATTTATGAAGTAATTATTCTTTAAAATTCAGTGTGTTTTGTAAATTAATTATGTGTCTACATTCCTAATATGCTCATGAGAAGCAATTATTCATTTTTTTTTGCTTGTTTGTTTTTGTTTTTATCAAACCTAACCAAGTTTGTTTCAAGTAATATATTGAAAGGAGTGGTTGGGGACCAGCAAGTGACGTGGTGGTTAAGGCGCTGGACACTCCCACATGGCCGACCAGAGTTCAAGTCCTGAATCTGGTGGCTTGCTTTCTCACTTCCTCTCTCTCATTCTCACCCTCTGTCTCTTTCTGCTCAAACTAAAAAATAAATGAATGAATAAATAAAATAAAATAAATAATTATTAAAAAAAAAAAGAAAGGAGTGGTAATGGCCCCAATATCAAGCATCTCTGATTACACCATTTTTCTGCCTGTACACTCTTTTTTGCTCTTACTCACCCCAACCTTATAAAAGCTCCCTATTTTAGTGTACACCTACTATAATATTTATTATTATTGAGGTGATCATCTTGCATTGTACTATGAAACAATACAAATAATGATAGTTAATAAACACTGATCACATGCTTTATAAAGTATCTCATTTAATGCTCATAATAACTGAAAAATAGGCGCCATTATGATCCACATTTTATAGATGAGGAAATTGTAGCACTCAGAGAGCTGAAATGCAGAGGAGTCTGATTTGGGGCACAGTCAGTCTTACTCTATAGCCCACTCTATTATTCAGTACACTATTTTGTTTTTAAAAAGCACTTGATCATGGAGGGGAAAAGACATGATGGGAGCCAGACAGTGATGCAGTGGCAATGCAGCTGGACTCATGGGAAGGTCATTGCTTCATGTTCTGGGACTTTTCTGTGCACACCAGACACACATGTGACCAGGATCCAGACTGTGTGAGGTTGGAGGTAGATTGTAGCGTAAAGATTCTGTTGGGGGTGCATCCACACACACGCACACGCACGTGCGAGCAAACACACACACACACTATGTAAGAAATAAATCAACTTTAAACTTTGGTTAAGAATAAATAAATAAAAGATGACGTCCATCCATTCTCATTTATTTTGTTAAACCTCACCAGTGAACTAGTCCATTGTGGCCACGGCATTGGATAGCAAGAATTACTGCTAGGACCCCATATTGGTTTGTTTTCTAAACTTACAAAGGTGTGTCTTTGCCACAATTGATTTTATAACATATAGATTGAAAGATGGGATGGACAGTATGTGGAATATTCCTGTAAACAGTGAAAAGACTTAAGCTAGTATTTAGTGCTTTATGACTTAGTTGTGGATTACATGAAAAAAAAATTCATCTATCCTAATGTAGGAATAATTCTTCTATGTGTGAATGTTTTCTGAAGGATAGATGTGAGTTTGTAACTATTTTGGGGCAGGGCAATAACTTAACACTTGAGCAAGAGGAAATGTAGCATGTTTATTTTCTCCCTTCGATATTCCCCATGAGCTTCAACTTAGCTCTGGATATGGGGACAGCGGAAGAAGAGGGGGCAAAAGTGAAGTGTAGGAAAGGGAAAAAGATTTGCCAATTACAGTTATCACAATATAAAGCATTTCTTTGGGCCACTCACCGCTAACAAGTACTTACTACTGTCGTTCTCCTCCCTCTCACACCTACTTCTCTCCTAGATGGCTTTAGGGAGCCTATGAGGCCTGGGGATTGTGGAGGATCTGATACCCCAGATCCAGGCATCTTTGTTCTGTCCATGTGGTATTCTTGGCTTTGTCGATCTCTGGCTAGCTTACTCTGGTTCTGAACCCTGGTGCTACATTCACTGTTGTGAGCCTGGTTCCATTTGACCTTTTGGAGTATCAAGTGGAACTCATTATTGACGCTATGGATTCCAGCCATTTGCTTCTGATCTTCAAGCCCCTGTGCTTCCTTGAACCTGTGACCCAAGACTGTCCTCATTTACTGATCTCATTAAGTTAAGGGAACTCCTAGACCACCTGTTTAGCACACTCAGTCCTTGGAAGAACCGGAGTATTTTCTCAGCCTTCCCTGTCTTTCTAGTCTCCTCCTACTACAAGTGCAACATTTCTACTTCTGTGCTATGTTGGGCAAGATGCCAACTTAAATGTAGGGCCTCACTTCTCTAGCTGTGCCCCTGGAAGCAGATGTTATTCAGTTCCACTATATTTGTCCAGCCATCAACCTGACTATGTGAGAGGAGAGGGGACAATTAATACATCAGTTTCTAACTCCCCTTATTTCAGCCTTAGTTCTTTCCCGACTCCATGGAGTAAGAAGGGGCAGGAAGCCTCCAGGCCTAGCCGTCCCAGGCAGGAGGGGTTGGCTCTTTATGCCATGTGTAGAAGAATCTCTAATATACATCTCCCGCCTGATGATTTAGGAACCAGAAAGCAACAAGGAATAGGGGCTCACTGATGGTGGAAAAAATGATTTAATAGATGAAAATATCATCTTTTTGTTTGTTTGTTTTTAGTTATTTTGATTGGTTACCTTTTTTCTTAATGGAGTCTGATGATACCAACCAGTCAGGGTAGTCTAGTTTGATTTTTATAGATTTGAATATAGATTATTTTACAGGATGAACAATGTTCTTAGATTTCTGAACCATCACTACTAATCCAGCCTAGGACATCTTCATTTCTTGTACATATGCTCTTTTGATCTATAATTGGTACTTGTATTTAGTATTTACTTTTTCTTCCATCGACTTAAATTCTACCTAGCTCCAGCACTGGGTTCAAATTTCTTCTCTTCCAAAAAACACATTTACTAATTTGGGCTTTAATGGTTCCTTTTTTGAACTCTTGTTGCAATTACAACTAAATGGACATACTTTAGCAGATGTTTAATCTTTTTTTTTTCATATATTTTAAGTTTGCAATGTATTAGCTAAGGGGTTTATTTTATGTAAGTCTTCAGAATCTCCTGTAGCACTAAGCTGGACATATAAAATAAATGCTCAATATCATCTTTCTTCTAGTAGATTTCTGGTCCACTGAATAGCACATTGTGTTTTAAGAATGAAGGTAGAATTTAATAATATACAAGTATTGTTATTGGGATTGAACTTGGTGCATGTATTAAGGTACCCAAATAACAGTGGCTTGAATAAGGGAGTTTTTTATTTTGTTTTTCCCATATGTCAGAGAAAGTTATCTGAGTGCTTGATTATCTAGAGAAAGGAAGCCAGGATGAAACCTCTAATTCTTCTGGCTTTTCATCCCTACTCAAAGAAAGAAAGAAAGAAAGAAAGAGAGAGAGAGAGAGAGAGAGAGAGAGAGAGAGAGAGAGAGAGAGAGAGGGAGGGAGGAAGGAAGGAAGGAAGGGAGGAAGGGGAAGGGAGGAAGGGGAAGGAAGGAAAAGGAAGGAAAAGGAAGGAAAAGAAAGAAGGAAGATGTTATTACTTGTGTCCCAGAGAGTCAGAAGTATAAAGAAGAGCACAAGGCAGATAGAGTAAATCCCCTTTAAAGAACATTCCTTGGGGACCAGCAGATAGCATAATGGTTATGTTGCTGGACTCCCATGTAATCTACTGCGATTCAAGTTCTGGACCCAGCGGCTTAAAACTCACACCAGGCATTTGTGCAGGTATGCCCAAAATCCCGAGAGGAGAATGGAAGAGAAAGGATTGCAGTGTGGCCATCCCCCGCTGGGGGGTGATTTCTCGCTTTCTGTCTCACTCTTATCTCTGGTGAGTGCACACACGCGTACATTTTATAGGCTGGAGCGTAACCTCACATGACCGTCTGTGGGTGCCTGATTGATTTTCTTAAGCAACCAAAGTTGCTATTTCAATCAATTTAAAGCTAATTCTAGTAAGTATCCCCAAAATATGAAAGTTTATGTGATATGCATATTGACCAAAGGATGTTATAAGTTGCAAGTTATTATTGTGGACTTTTGTTGCCATTCATTGGTATAGGAGATTATACTTATATTGGCTATCTATTAACTGGTTTTTGAGTTCTCCTTAATTAATGCATTCATGTGTTTGCTTACACCTAAGGAATAGTTTACATATGGTTGTACTTGTCTTCTTTTTTCTTCCTCTCTCAAGTCAGTTACATACATTTTATTATTTATAGAAATTTTTAGTGTTATTAACAGTATAATCAGGTCATGAACTGCATCACACAGATTAAATTGTTGTGTGTGTGTTTGTTTCAGGAGAATAGGCTGTAAAGTATGATATTTAACTGTTTAATTTGGTAAATATTTAAACCATGTTAGATGTCAGTTTAAAAATATGGAGACAATCAACTTTTTTTCTTATAAATTACTATCAGTGTAGCCTCAGATTCTTAGAAATAATCGTTTAAACATCAAAACAGCTGTTATTATTTCCCTTCCTGTAAATTGAGATTCCATTCAATACTGCCATCAGCTTAAGGAAGGAAGAAATGGACGGTTTTATTTAAACAGTTTGAAAAACCGTAAGTGATGATGTGATACATTATCCAATAGAGTGGACAGAAGAAAATTTTAGCTACTGAAATGTTGATCATGTGATTTTGAGTAGCAAAATAATTTAAATAATTTATAGCTAAGCACTTAAAAGTTTTCCTAGTTTGCTTATATTCTCAACTAAAATTTTAATGGACATAACAGACTTTTTGTCCAAAAGCTATAATTTATTACTAAAATTTTAATGGACATAACAGACTTTTTTTCCAAAAGCTACAATTGATGATATCTTCAAACATCTTTGCTGAATCTTATCACTGTCTTCACTGCCATCCTGCCCTCTGACCTTATCTACTAACCGCCCCCCACCAAAAACATAGAAGAAAAAGGAAAATAAAAATCGCACATGTACTAAGCTCTCCCGTATGTTGTAAATCTCCTTGGGAATGCAAATTATGGAGGATCTCTTTTGTTAAATCCTATCATTGTATAATAGACTGTGTAAGCTAAGCTCCAAGTTGCAAGGAGAAACCACTTTCTGGCTTCTGTTGTCTTTATATTCAGTACATGCTCTTTTTTTTTAACTTTTATAAAATTATGGGACAAGAGAGAAGGATTTTAAAACATATCTGAGAATTTTTATTCATTGTCTAGATTCCTTAAAAGAGTTAAACATTTCAAAGTATTTTCAGCGTCTAGAGAGATAAAAAGGATTTTTATAAACAAATTCCTTGGCAGTAGCTACATTATGGGCTATATATTTCAGGCTAATAATAAGGGTTTACCGTGGGTCAGTATGTCATATCCCAGTGGTGTCTAGTGAGATGAAGGGTTATCTTATATGTCAGCTAGATAACCCTGTGCACAGTTTTGAGCAGGCAAGATAATGGGACTGAATTCTGAAATGAGGGTTGAAATATACTGGAATAGTATTACATGTAAAAAAACAGTAACTTTTAAAAAATAAACATAGTCACCTTTTGGCATCATTAGGCCAAAATTATTTGATAACTTTTAATGAGGTATAAAATTTTAAGTGGCTAGACCAGGTAAAATAGCCAGTATATATGTATACAATAATGTAAAAATATCAAATATGTAATTGTATGTCTAAATAGATACATTTTAAAAGTCACAATATCTCCCATGCAAAGAAGACTTATTCACAGAGAGCTGCTAAACAAAAATTGACACATGTTTTCTTTCTGGTATGAATGTTGAGTTGACATTTCCTAATACTAGCAAGGTTTTATATTCTGAATTACTATTTTAGGTTGTGGATATACTTGCTTTTTCCCAAACAGAAATGTACTAATATAGCAATCTTAAAGATTGCTATAGATTATTATGTTACCAGGGTAGTATTTTCATAAACCATTGCATGAAATATTAATGCTGTTTTTGAAATCACAAATTCTTTCTAAGATTTTTATTTTGGTCTTCTCTTTGTTTTGGCCTCCAAAGTCAGTATGCAAAGCTGAAATATATACTTAACTATTTGAAGTTGTGTGTGCATGTGTAAAATAAATTCACAAAAAATATAAAATTTTAAATGTAGATTTAGACTACCTTGCCATAGAAATGATCATTTTAGAGGTTATGTAGAGTCTCAGTATAATCTAAGCATGTAGTAGTGGAGTGAAATTATAAAAGTTTTACACCATTTCTGTACATTTTGTTCATTACTCTGGGATCTTTATACACAATAAATTTTACATACACGTATGTTGATCTACCTTATTTTCTTAAAGTCCATTATATTGCCAGTCTCATAAACGAGGGATTTAAGAAGCCTTTGGTCAGCCAGTAGAGGCCACTCACAGCTTGCAGCTAAAACTGGATGGCAAAGTGAACTATTTCTTTATTATCACTTGGGCATCATGAGGTGGTTAATTTTTATTTTCTTGCTAAAAAAAAATGATTATCGTGGAGCGGTATGAAAAAAATAGTTGTTGCTGTATTTTTTTTAATTATATAATGATTTATCTTTTCGATTAAAGCATTTAGATCATTCATTAGTAGTGTATACCAGAAATGAGAATTTATGCACTTAATAATTAGAAGTATCATTATTCTAATGGGCCAATAATTCTAAATTCTTAATTATTAATGCTGACTTATTTTAACTAGGAAAAAAATTGTTTACAATGAAGGTTTAAAATAATTACATTGTTTAGTTTTAGATTAAAAACGTAACAATCGCTAATGCCATCCTATATAAAAATGTGCGTATGCATATACATACATGTATACTTCTGAGCCTTCATCAATTTAGTGTAATTTTCATGTTGAGATTCTTAGAGAAGTATGCATATATATGTGCCACTATTACTTGAAAATGTGCTAAGATGAGTTCAAAATTACCTGCAGCCTGTGTCTTCATTCAGTGCTTAATTCGATGCGGACAGCTGTAAGGTTAGCGTCTTCCCCGTGACCCATGTGCAGACTTCTGCTAGGAAGGTTAATCTTCAATTGAAAGGGAAGCCTTGTGCCTCTCTGTGGTTTATTTACTGTTTTTGATTCTTTATAAAACCTCTCTGGTTTAAGAGTCTAATCTCACATTTAAATTGATACCTACTGTTGAAGGAAAAGTAGGGCAAGTGGTCTAATTTTCTCCAAATACCTCTATGTATTCATATTCTCATCATGGAGTGTTCGACTCCACTGTAGTAGATTATGTATTTATTTATTTTAATTTGCCACTGGAGAGAGGAGAGAGACAAAGAGAGGAGAAAACATCCCCTTCTCCCCTCCATTTCTCCCTCCTTTTGGGACTTTGGGCTCATATGCACACATGCCTGCTGTGTTTTCAAGCCTTCAGGTCCAGGAATCAAACCACATGGTCGGCTACCCAACCACCAGGCCACAGGCTGGCCCTAAACTTTCAAAATATCATACCGCAGTGTGGATTCCTTCACCTTGACGAAAAGGTAGAACTCTCCAGATTCAACATGGGATATATATCATTTCGATACCATAAAGGCTATCAATGGTAGATGCCACCTAGGCTCTAATAAAAGTTTTTCTCTAAAAGACATACCCGTGTGAATCCTAGTGATAAGAACAAGACTGAATACTAGTGTGATGAAAGAGAGGAGTGATGGTGGGGACGTATATTGATATATCTTTCTGTATTTTTTTTAGGTTTTATAAAATTCCAAGCTTTGAGATACTTTCTTAGCTGGAAAACTAAGCTATAAAATTTAGACTATAGTAGAACAGTTTTTAAAAACTCAAGTAATCCAGTTGTCTTCAGAAATGGATCATATTTCTTTCTGAACATTCCTTCTAGGAAGACATTGTTGGAAACGAAAACTCCTGGTAGAAAAGGACATCTCGGGATGACCCCATAGAAACCAACATCACCAGATAAACACCAGGCAATTTGTGTATCACCTATAATTTTTCGGTTTCTTGTAGCCATTGAGGAAGATTTTTCTTGGTCCACTCTATAAATCCGTATTTTACTTTAATAGAAATGGAGACAAATGAAGGTAGAATAGGGATTTTGACATGAATTAGTCATTAAAACAACAACACTGGGAATTAGAGGGATTCCATTAAATAAGACTCTCAAGATATCATAAAGATTAGGCCAATGTAACAACATTACAAAAATCACCTAACTGAATGGTAACCATATACCACCTTTCATACAGTGAATTTAAACATAATTCTATTTATGCGGTAGGTAATTAACATTCATGGAATTGGATCAAGTAAATATTGCTGTGTTCAGAACAAGGAGAGTCAGTGTCTGCTGGATCACATTGACAGGTGGGGGAGGCCCAGATTAGGGAAGGCCCTGGATGCACACCTCCTCACTTTTCATTTTTCTCTCAGTATAGTGCCATGGATAGCTGGAATGAGAAAGCTGACACGTGAAAAGCTCCAATTTAGAAAGTTGAATTTGGCAAGTTGGCAAGATGGGTTAGAGCAAGGGCGAGATAAATTGCATACAACTTCCTTCTTAGGGGCGACTTCTTTTCCTTTTTATTCCTCTTAAATCAGATAGCTGCTTTATTCCTTTTAATTTTATAAATGATAGCCAGTTTTTGCTACTTGAACTGTCACTTTTTGCATTTGCTTTTAAAGTAATTTTAAATTTTTACCTTTTTTTAATGTTATCTTAAAAGTAATTGTAATCTTATTTTCTTGAATTTTTTTTCCATCTATAAATAGACAGGCATGGTATGAATTGTGACTATTCTATCAGGTTGCGAGAACAGATGACACAATGAAGTATTTTATGCATTTCCTCCAACTATTGGTAACAGAACTTTAGAACACCAAAACAGGTGCCCTCAGCTGAAATGATTTTGAAAAATCTTCCTTTGTTCTGCGTGGAGGTAAAAGATAAAATGTTCAACATACTCCTTTTTATAAACTTGTTTTTTTCTTTTTTTAGAGTTTTGTTTTGTTTTGTTTTTGCTATAGGGCATGCACACTTGCTAGAGACAGAGAGAAAGAGACAGAGAGACAGAAATCCCTCCCTGGGGGGTGGCCACACTCCAATCCTTTCTCCTCCATTCTCCTCTCAGGATTTTGAGCATACACGCACCTGGTGTCAACACATTCCTTTTAATAGCTATTAATTAAAATAAACTATTATAAAACATTTAGAATATTAATTTCTTAGACTTTAAAAAATAAGTTTATAAACTAGCAATTAACATAGGTTTCCTTCCATCTCTTTGTTCTCCTCTTCTAACTTTCTACCCCCAGGGTTTAAAGTCATATTTTTAAATCTTTTGCTATTGAATTGTGTTTCTTAATGTCTATCACATATCTTTGACTGACACATTTGTTGAACATGTCATGCAGAGTCTGCTAAACTTTGAAGGTTTGTTTCTTTCTTCAAAGAAGTTAAGTCAAATTAATAATTGTCCTAAGAGAAGCAGGAAATTTCTGGGTCTTGACAAACTGGCAGGGAGGCTAAGGCAGTACTTCCTTGGAGTCTAGAGGCCAGGCAGATTTGATTGACCATTCCTCCCCAAATTGAAAGGCCTTCTTTTGAATGGCAGCCTGCTACCATAAGTGTGTGTCAGTATGGGCATTGAAGCAGGATAGCACTTGGAAGGCAAATAAGAGGTAGCTGGAAATCAGAGCAAAGTTGAAGCAGAATGACTACACCAGAGGGACTGAAGAAAGGATGATGGTTTCTTGTATTTATGAGAAGACAGAAACTTCATTAATTTACAGAAGGAATCTTAACCATTAAGTATATTAGTAAGATATCATCCACATTGGACAACCTCTGTATTAATCTTATGAGTCTTTGTTGTGTTTCAGATAAGTTTGCCTGATTTGGAAAGTTATATGTTGGGATTAGCAGTTAGCGTAATAGCTATGTTGCTGGATTCCCATGTAGTCAACCGTGGTTCATGTCCCAGACCCGGTGGCTTAAAACTCACACCAGGCGCGTGTGTGTGCGTGCCCAAGATCCCGAGAGGAAAACGGAGGAGAAGGGATTGCGGCATGGCCATCCCCCCTGGGGGGTGATTTCTCGCTTTCTGTCTCTCTGTCTGTCTCTGTCAGGCAAGCGCATGCGCCCTATAACAAAAACCTCTCAAAAAAAAAAAAAAAAGAAAGTTATATGTTCAAGTATGTAACTATAGGAGAATAGGATGTGATGCACTGGGTTTGATAAGGATGAAATGAAAACGAGATATAAAGCCAACTATTTTGTTATCTTTTGAAGAAAGTCATAAAATTTGTGTTAGTACATCAGTGATAAAAAGATCATTTTCAATTTGTCTAATAAGCCTAATAGAAAAGAATATGCCTTCTTTCTATAGGATTGTGGTCATTATTGATATAGTAATATTTAACAAATGAATCATAAGAATTCAGGGCATGTAATGTGGTATCTAAGGTTATCATTACCAAATACTAGCTAATTTCATACATGACTATCTCTACAGTTTTAACAATAGAATTGGGATATGGAGATACTGTTTCTCACAAAGAACAGAATAACTTTTCCTATCTACTCTTATCAAATAAAATTGATTTTTTCTTACTAATAAACTTTACCATGCAAATGTTTTATTGGGCATTTAAAGTGATAAGACTTTTTTTAACTTTTGATCTCTTTCGAGGACATTTCTAGAATTACAGGAAGGCATATATTTGGGGAAATTAAAACAATCACTGTCCGTAATTGTTTACTAAAAATTAATACTGTGATCTGATGTAGAAAACTGCTTCATTTCATTTTAAAATATCACTATTCTGAAATAATGAGGCAATCGTAAATTTTTAGAAAGGATTCTTTAAGTTCGTTTCTTAAAGCTTAAGAATACACTATTTTGAAGTATCCTCCTGATAGTCAGACACATTAAACACATGTCTTAAAGTCTAAAATCCGTAAGAACTTCTAAATAACACTGCTTTCCACAAACTATATTCTATATTAAAGATACTAGTCTCAGATTTGAGATGAGGTTGTCAAGTTGCTAAAGTAATGGAAAGTTTCCACTGTAAGAACATTTTACTTCTGTAGCAGACCAGTGACATTGACCCTGAGAAGATCATCATGCCT
>NW_006159982.1:4174912-4176283 GCF_000334495.1 Tupaia belangeri chinensis | reverse complement strand
TTTATTTATCAAAAAAAAAAATTCAAACTATGTCTATTTTTACATATTTCTAAAAGTTAAACAAAAATTGACTTAGAGTTGAAGGATATTCACCCATATTATTTTTAAAGGACCGTGTACTCCATAAATATGTAAAATTATTGAAATATTTACACGCGATGCTATAAGTCTTTTGTGGGTTATTTTCTACAATTGAATTGAGCTTATAGTTTGTTATTCGTATATATGATTTCTGAAAAATATATACTATGATTATTTCTGACTAGATTGAAAGCTTACATTTGTATTATGGTATAAATTAGTTATAAATTCTGTTTTATTGTATTCAGTGGCATTGTTTTCAAAATCAGGCAATTTATCACATGGGTGTATGTGAAATTTCTTCATTTATTAAATTTCAGATTATGTATTTCAAGCCAGAGCAAGACTTACAAACATTTTTCCATACGTATAGCTTCAGGTAAACAAGCAATTTTAGTCCTGAAAATAGCTTCTGCTTCTGTCAACACGTTGTTTATTTTTTCTCTGAGATAAAAAGTTCAGTTTTCTGATATTTGTACCAAGATAAAGTCAGTAAACAAGATTAATATAGTGTGGAAAAGGTTGTCAGCAGCCCTGGCAAAGGAAATAAGTTGCCTGTACATAGAACATACTGTAAACTGAATAAAAGTGTCAGGTCCACCATGAGATAATGTGATCATGAACCTCTAACAAAGCATGACATAGGCACAGTCGGCTTTTCTCATAGCCACAGTGTAGAAAATGGATTACTGTATTCCAGGGATCCCCACTGGAATAGCATGAAAACCTCATTTTGAGATGAATGCAGGATGTAGTCCTGGAGTTGAGCCACATGTTTACCTGTGGTGCTCAAACCGTAGGGTTATTAATGCCATCATCTGTGCTCATTTGCAACATTTGCATGTAGTGGAATTCCAGAGCATCCTTGTTACCCCCAATGAGAAAAGAAGAAATACATTTTTGAAAAATGTTAGTTTCTTTTTAGAAGCATTTTAATGCTTTCTACCTTTTTTTTAAAAAAAAAAAAAACATTCTATTCAGTGGCACGTCTATAATTACAGGGTTTTTTTTTTTTAATTACAAAAGTACAAATTCAAGTCTTCGCTATAAGTTTATGTCTTGTCAACGGCAGTGATAGATTCATTTGTGCATGGTGTTGCCATGTTTCCTGTGAGATCTCTGTAAAATAGGAAAGTTGTGAAATTCTAAACATTTGAGAGTAGGGGGCATTATCAAGAGTATATTCAAACTTTTTCTTATCAGATTTCTAATTTAATTTAGAAATAAAGGGAAAAAATATTGTTCTGTTAGGTTAAATTGTATTTTGTTCTTTGTAAATACATAGTGAAT